>NC_086453.1:171884138-171999139 GCF_028390025.1 Pseudophryne corroboree | reverse complement strand
TCGTGAGCACAGAGAGAGAGAGAGAGAGAGAGAGAGAGAGAGAGAGAGAGAGAGACACAGACGTGGAGCACAGAGAGAGAGAGAGACACACAGACGTGGAGCACAGAGAGAGAGAGAGAGAGAGACACAGACGTGGAGCACAGAGAGAGAGAGAGAGAGAGAGAGAGACACAGACGTGGAGCAGAGAGAGAGAGAGAGAGACACACAGACGTGGAGCACAGAGAGAGAGAGAGAGAGAGTGAGTGAGTGAGAGAACAGACGTGGAGCACAGAGAGAGAGAGAGAGAGAGAGAGAGAGAGAGAGAGAGAGACACAGACGTGGAGCACAGAGAGAGAGAGAGACACACAGACGTGGAGCACAGAGAGAGAGAGAGAGAGAGACACAGACGTGGAGCACAGAGAGAGAGAGAGAGAGAGAGAGAGACACAGACGTGGAGCAGAGAGAGAGAGAGAGAGACACACAGACGTGGAGCACAGAGAGAGAGAGAGAGAGAGAGTGAGTGAGTGAGAGAACAGACGTGGAGCACAGAGAGAGAGAGAGAGAGAGACAGACGTGGAGCACAGAGAGAGAGACACAGACGTGGAGCACAGAGAGAGAGAGAGACACAGACGTGGAGCACAGAGAGAGAGAGACACAGACGTGGAGCACAGAGAGAGAGAGACACAGACGTGGAGCACAGAGAGAGAGAGAGACACAGACGTGGAGCACAGAGAGAGAGACAGACACAGACGTGGAGCACAGAGAGAGAGACAGACGTGGAGCACAGAGAGAGAGACAGACGTGGAGCACAGAGAGAGAGACAGACGTGGAGCACAGAGAGAGAGACAGACGTGGAGCACAGAGAGAAAGACAGACATAGAGCAGAGAGATAGAGCAAGAGACTCCTGGGGCAGAGAGAGAGCGCAAGACACTCCTGGGGCAGAGAGAGAGAGCAAGAAACAGTTGAAACAGAGACATGGAGCAGAAAGAGAAAAACACTTGGAGCAGCGAGAGACTCCTGGGACATTTAAAGAGAGGGGCAGTGAATGAGGGAATTAATCCTGGGAGTGTAGGTGAGGCAGTAAATGAGGGATGGGGTAATGACAAGTGGCATGGCAGGCAGAGCGTTTGGGAGAGTGACAGGCAGGATGGAGTAGACAGGACACCGGAGGGGAGTGACAGCTGTATGGGGGCTGGATAAATGCCGGTGCTGACCCCTTGTACACAAACACCTGCTCTGCTTACCTCACACCTGGCTGTAGCAGCTCCCACTCTCTTTCTCCAAAGCCTTCTGCGGTTCTGCCATTCCAATGGAGGGGGCGTGTCTGAGAAGTCAGGACACTAGTACAGTCAGCGGCTCCCCTTCCTCCAGGTATCAGCACATTTCTTATGTTTTTTTCAGCAGCTCCCCTCCGTCCGCTGCTCTGCTTGATAACTGCCCTTCTTCTCAGAGCTCACAGGACTGTGGGCGTTGCATGAGGCGCAATGCATACCCCAGCTTGCTGCTTTGCACCTGCCTTGGGTGGGTGATCATTATCCTTAACAAGCCTTGCTCCAGCACCCCACACAGGCCGGCACCCAGGGATTATGCCCTGCTAGCCCCGCCATCGTTACCCCACTGCTGTCATGATGTTGCCACCAGATATCACGCTATACGCGGTACCAAGAGCAGCCAGTGACAAACAGCAGCTGCAGAGCACTTCACACCACTGTTTGGCGACATATTTAATCTTTTTTTTTTTTTTCTAAGTACAGGACTGGCAGCTGAAGCAGCAGGACAGGACTTCAGACGAGGCAGGGAGCGTGAGACTGAGACAAAGCTGCGCGCTGTCCAGTGGGCGGAGATTCCGGTGACAGAGTGCTCAGGAGCGGTACGACCAGGGAGCCGAGTTTAACACTGCCCAGGGGTGGAGCTTCAGGTGAAAGGGGAATCGAGTGGAAGGACAATGGGGCGGAGCTTAAGGTCTGGGGACACCGCTTTGGGCGGACTAAGGGGGCGAGGCTTATCGTGACCTGGGTCGGAGCTTATTGCGGACCTTTGGTGGAACTTGGGGAGACACGGAGGGTGAGTGGTTGGTTGTGCAGGGCTGCTAGCGGCAGGGGATGGACAAAGCTTTGAACTGGACTGGGGGAATGCTGTTTGTGATGACGTGAGAAACTTTTTTTTCCCCCCTGTCAACACTATCTGCGTTGCAGGAGATGTTGTGGGCCTATTTTCAGTGGGAGGCCTGGAGCTGCAGCTCCATCCGCCCCTGACAATCATCCGGGTTCACTACGGCTGGCCGGCGGTCGGGCTCCCGGCGACCAGCATCCCGGCGCCGGGAGCCCGACCGCCGGCTTACCGACAGCTTGGCGAGCGCAAATGAGCCCCTTGCGGGCTCGCTGCGCTCGCCACGCTACGGGCACGGTGGCGCGCCACACTATTTTATTCTCCCTCTATGGGGGTCGTGGACCCCCACGAGGGAAAATAATTGTCGGTATTCCGGCTGTCGGGCTCCCGGCGCCGGTATACTGAGCGCCGGGAGCCCGACCGCCGGCAAACAGAAGACCACCCAATCATCCATCTATGATACCAAACACAAGACAGAAATTAAGATGCCTAATACATTACTCGTATAACATACCCAAGGCACACAGTCCGATTTTCTCATTTATTAACAAAACTGGAATGGGATTATTAAATTATGCATACACTAAACCAAAATCGTAAATACATTAACATGCAAATTAAAGCACTATTTAGGCTAATAAAGCATTACTACATAGGTAGAGTCATTTAAAAACATTTTTTGCAACTCACATTTAACTATAGAATGTGAAATTCTTTTGGATTCCATTTTCAAATAGTTACAAGTGTAATAAAGGGCTGAATACTTGGCAACATAGAACGTGATTGTTGTTCAGATGCTTAGAAACCAGTACTTTATAAACATACAAGAATGGTGCAATTATTGATTAGGACATTATTATTTACCAGTTATAGTCATCATTCACACAGGTGCAATGATGACGCTCCATGCAATTAAATTTAACATTGCACGTAAAAGAAAGCATTTCAACTAGTGCTTTAAAAAAAAGTGATAATTCATATTAAGGTTTGGGACAAGTCAGATTAAGCATATTTACATTTTATATCATTACTTTCTATCTATAGGCTATTCTGCATTCTTCCTTTCTAGCCCTGAACACAAATGTGAACTTCCATTAAAAACCTGGGCAGTAATTGTTTGCGTCTCTATTTTCCCTCATCCCCAGGGTTATAGCAGAAGTTGAGCAGAGGCGCTAAAAGTTCTTTGAGACAGCTTTTATGATGCCAACAGAAAAGGCAAGAAAAATAGCCCCAATGTACATTAGAACACATTACGCTATTTTAATTATGAAATTTTGTCAAAACTAATGTCATATAATTTTAAATTGCAGCAAGTTCAACAGTTTGTCTTAAAGACAAACAGTTGAACGTTCTGAAATTTAAAATGACCAATTCCACTAGCATCCTCTAGTGGTGGTCTGTAAAAAAGGTAGAAAAAAAAAAAGTTACAGACCTTTTTATAGCAGCTGGACGGCTCCATTAACTATGAGTAATATGGTCATCCTTTCAAATCATGTTAAATCTGGAAAACGCAGGCCCAGTACTGTATGTGAGGCACTTTTATATTTTTCTTTATTTCCAGTTTTAGAGTGTCATTTATAAAAGCTTTGAGAGAGATAAAATTGTAAGAGAAAGTACCAATCAGCTTCTGTTATCTTTCAAACACAGCCTGTAAAATGTAAGGTAGAAGCTGATTAGCTAGTACAATTGTATCTCTCTTCGTGCTTTGATCAGATAAAGTACATACAGGGGAGGCCTTTGGTAGGCTGCAGCCAATAATTATTAGAATGCATTTATCCATATAACTACAAACCAGTGAGTGCACTAAGGAGCAAGTAGGGCTACCAACATATCCTTTTAAAATCAAACATATATGATACACGGTTCTGTGGCAAACCTAGGCCTCAGTGATATTACACACTTAGGGGTCGTAAAATAACCGTGAGCAAGGCTACATTTCAACAGATGCACTTTATAAGGACATAATTTATAATAATCTGAAGACTTTATACTCTGTGATAAGATTAGAGGACCTCTATTAAGACAAATTATTTCCGAAAAAATCCAAGTAATTTACAGTCCTATATTGAAAAATAAAGTGGAATACATCTAGGCAAAAAACGAATGACTTATTTTTTTCTACTGGCTTATATTAGACAATGCGACCAACCCCCCCCCCTCCCATCCTCTACAAAGAAAAGATGTTCACAGAAGACTTGCTTTAAGGATCCCAGCAACAAAGGTTCCTATACAGGCTTGTCAGTTCCCAGTTGCTTATCTTCATATTGTGGTGGTGGTGTTAAGGGCTCAATTTTCTGTGTTTCCATAGACTTTGTTTGACCTGACAAATTCAATCTGAATTCTTTCAGGTGCAATTTGTCCGACTTAATCCTTCTAACATTCAAGGGTTTTTTCTCTTTTCCTGAGCGAGAATCTGTCCTTTGCGCTTGCTCTTCTTTTGCTGAGCTAGCATTAGGTCTAGTGGGTGTTGACTCGTCAAGTTCATTCAGAGACTCATAGGATGGGAGAGTAATGCTTATTCTCTGGTTTCTGTCAATGTTTGCAGCATCTGAAGCATCATACCCGATTCTCATCACCTCTTCATAGCTAGGAGCAGAATACCTTGGGGTGTCCGCATTATCAGGACTAAATAGAAAAACAAACAAGAAAAAACACACCAGACATTAAATGCTGAATTAGGTATATTCTTGTGCTTTGGCAAGCACTACAACCAGATGTTAGCAAACTGTAAAATTAATAGTAAGCCACATGCTTCATACTAGTTTTCATTCTAGTACTCTGAGCCTAATCAGTGAGGACATATTTTAATTTTGAAGGGCAAACTTTTATACCTGATGTATCGCTACTGCTACAGTAGCTGTAGTGATGCATCACGTCTAAAGTTTTGCCCTTCAAAATTAAAATATGTCCTGTTGAATAGATGCAGAGTGCTAGAATGAACACTATCAGCTAAATGTAATAGCCACCGACTTCTGGAGGTGCAGGAATTTTGTGCGAGTCTACCTGTTTTTTGAAGCAGCAATCATTTACAAAGCAAAACCAGGGGGAGTTTGACTGGGAAGAACAACAAAACATATTAATTGCTTAATATAATAATCAGGCGCTAAGATCGAGCTGGTTTTCTAAGCTGCTGTAAAAAGGGAGATAGTCAATCCCCCAAGAACAAGGAAATACAATATAAAGACAAACAGCACTTAAGAAGAAAAATATAACAGGTGTTTTTGTTTACAAAACAACTCACATATTTAATGAAGAAACAATTAGATCAGACAAATATATAAAAATTCATGAATGAAAACTTTGAAAGAGCCTCACTGCCAGTCTTTAGACCACAATAAGTTCCTTATATGGGCACAATTACACCAGTGATGTGTAAAAAACAAACAAAAAAAAACAAATTGTCAATAAGGATCCTTTAGGTTTAGTGTGCAAACAAGTTGGGGACATCCAGTCTTTTTTTTTTTTTTTTAAACTGAGTATTGTTTATTGAGGTTTTATAAAGATTATACAAACCCAAAATCAGAAAACAAATAACGGCAGACTTATTGAAGCATACAAGGTACAAAGTATAAAAGGTACAATCAAGGAATGTATACAAGTGGGAGACATAAAAGATATAGCTGGATTTACATACCACCCCACAGCATAACATCAACTGGCGCCAGATGGGCTTGCATTAAGGTCAGGTGACTGACACATGGGGCATATGGGTACAGACATATCCTGCATAAAAGACCTAAGTAAAGTATTCACACTACAGTATAGGATAAAGGTAACAGTCCCAGAGTATCTGCCAAATGTCAAAACAAAACACTAACCCTCCAAAACAAACCACCCGAGAACCCACCACCCTGTATGGCCTAACCCCAATCCAGGCATACTAGGATCCCAGTTTCCCCTAAACCAACTACCACTACCCAACTACCCCTCCCCCCACCTCTGAATAAGGATATTAAAAACAGATAACTGACGAGGGCAACAAACAAATGACCACTAAGCTGGGGCTAGCCAGCCCCGGCCCTCCCACTATACACAAAGAAATGGACCAGCATCCAAAATCAGCCAGATTCACAAATAATCTTTCCCCCCCACCCACATAACCATAACTTGACTAGCGAACTTCCTCCTTACCTATATAAAGGATATCAAGGAATCGTACAACCTTAAAACAGGATTAAACTAGTCCCAACCCTCCCGCTACACAGAAACCACCACTAAATCACAGCTGTTTGAAATATTAAATAAAAAATATAAGGAGATGGAAACCATCTCCACCATCAAAGCTTAGCAACAAATGTTGACACAGTGTTACGTTACTCCGGCCAAGGCTCAGCATCTTGATAAGATAGGCCGAAAGAAATAAACCTGGTCCAGCACAGACAATGAACAATAGGGGAATATCCAGAGAATGCAAGTGCCAAGTCCCCCTGTACTGGCGCAGACAAAAGAGTTAGAGGACGGATTTTCAGAGAGGATGCAGTTAGCTCCATCCATCCATAGTATGCCAAGTTCCCCAGTGCCGGCTTAGCGGCAGGAGAGAGAGAACTAATATTTGTAAAGGACACAGCAGGTTCACAGAAGTCCGAAGTGAGACAACAGAGGATATTAGGAGCAATTCCAATGTATGAGGACAAAAAATCCAAAGCACTCTCAGAAATAGATGATATAACAAAACGGGTGTTTGGATGGACTGCAAGACAATCGAGGCACACAGGGATTGGATCGGCATCCAGTACAATAGAATCCACAACGTCTGTACAGGATATAGCTGGAGAATATTCCGATGCTGGAAGCACATTGAAGGTAACCATGGAGCTTGGGGATACAGCCACCGTTTTGGTAAGATGAGTAACAAGTCTCTCTGTGGAAGCATGAATAGCCTGGAGTAAGTGCTACAAAGAGCTGGCCATCTTGAAGGCACACAGACGCCAAGGCAGGAGAGTGAGCCTAGTAGACAATTCTGAGCACCAGCTGGGATGGCCACAAACGGTACAAAACAGCTTGAGTCTCAAGGCACCAGGTAGTAAAAACCTCCAGAGGTAAGATGGCAGCGGCTAATACACCACCAAGTCTCACCCAGCAGGGAGCCCAGACAAAGGAGCCAGCTAGGGGCAGCAGACCCGCTAAACAAGAGCAATGAAGCAGGTAGCCAGCGTTTCTCTCACCACCAGAACGTGCAGAGCAGTAGTGATTTCCGGAGGGCCGTCAGAGGAGAAGTCAGCAGCAAAATGGCGCCTATTGGCATAACACACACCCGCAAGCATCAGAACACCGGGAGAGAGAGACAGACAGAAGGAGTCGGATGGAGGATCCCCGAAGAGATAGCTGAAGAATAGGAGACAGCAGCAGTTAAGCATCACACACCACACTGCAGCCGCTGGCACCGGAAACAGAGACACCGGGACTCTGTGCAGAAGCTGGGCCGGACAGCTGATCTATAGAATGCACACATGGAGACCACGAATTTCAACACTCCAAAGAGCCCCGTGCAGCAGCAGGAGAGGATCCAGCAGAGACACAAGAAGGGTGGGGGGAAGAAACAACCACTAGCAGGATATTTTCAGGATATCAGCGGGAGAGCCGGAAAAATGCTGCTTGTCCCCAGCTACTCAAGGCCATGCCCCCCGGGACATCCAGTCTTTTCAGTAAATATTTACCAATATCCTTGTGGTTGTAGCTGGGTAATCCACCTACCGAGGGTTCAGTGTGTACTTCCGATCCTACGCAAAGAAAGTGGTGGTTCTCCCTTTATTAATATCCACAGTGGTTATGGCTGGAGCTTCCCAAGACTTGGTATAGCAGCACAGTATCCTGCAAAGTGGTCTGGCAATGCCCGGGTCAGAGGCTGGCTCTCTTACGCATTTCGCTGTTACCTGGCAGCTTTATCAAAAGTACTCATACTGGGCTCATAAAACTCTTATAAAGGGGTATCAGTAACCAACACAATTAACACCTGTTCATCCTTAATTATAACAATGTATGTAAAATAGTGTTATACTTAACATGTAGCAGCAGAGAGGCAAAGCAACCTTAAAAATCAAACTTAAAAACAAAGGTTTTTAAACTTCAGAAATCCCAATTAAATAATTCGGGTTAATGATTGACCCGATGCACTTCTGATTGGCCATCACCATAAATAATTTTGTTGTTATGGTGCATTACTCTATGGCAGTGATTTTCAACCTTTTTTTTTTTACTCGCGGCACACCGAACAATATTTTAAAATTGCCAAGGCACACCATCAGTTCCCCACAGAAAAAAACAACACACACACATTGGCCCTCACAGTAAGAAAATAAAAATAAAAAAATCCACACATACATTGGCCTACACAGAAAAAAAACAAACAAATTGATCCCCATATAAATCATGTTGCTCCCCACATAATTCCTATTGCTCCCCACATGAATTATTCACATTGTCCCCCCCATAAATCCTTATTCTCCCCACATAAATTCTATTGAAATCCTATTGTTCCCCACAGGAGAAATAAAATAGCAAATATTATCAGCTGTCCTCAGTGGCGGGGGTTGTTCATAGTAGAGTTCTGCGAATACTGAGCAGTGGGCGGTCGGGCAGGTGTGGATGTGGGTGGGCAAGGAAAGCTGTGTATGCAGGTGGGAACTGGAAGATGTGTATGCAGGCGGGTGGGCTGGCTGGGTGGTGAGACGCGGCGGCCGTGACCTATGATATCACATAGTTTTCAATGCATAGGTCATGGCCGGAGTACGACTAATCCTCTAAGAGGAGCCCGGGCCAACAGTTCATTCTGAAGGTGCAGGAAGCTGCCCTGGCTCCGCGGCACACCTTGCAACTGGTTGTGGCACACTGGTTGAAAAAGCCTGTTCTATGGAGTCTCACTATTTCCTGGTCACCTGACTCTGGCATCCCAAGTCACGTGACCTTGGCGGTTTCCTTTTTCTGAATTTTACTGATGTTTACTTTCTGGTTAAGGGACTGCGGCTCTGATGTGCACTGTCATGTGACCGTATGCCGGGCTTGTACGGGATCTGTAAGGGAATCCCAACACCCACGGCTGCGGCGTCACACGTTGCGTCATCACATTGGTGGTCACCTGACTTTATGGTTCCCATCTATTTACATCAAATACTGCATCATAATGCTCGCGGTCACATGCCCACAATTCACACCACCTCTCACTAAGATAACCTTTATTAGAGGGTCAATATCAATATACTTTAAAGCGATACATTTTTACTCAATTTCATATTTATATTAACTAGTGACATAAGCATAAGACATACAGTACATCAAACAATAAATACTAAAAATGAATATGGAGAATAAGCAATATATAGAGGGGGAGAAAAGAAAGGTATATACACTCATCTTCATATTCTTCTCTGTATTCTGATCCAAGATAATGAGAATAACTTCAAGAAATATTCTATCATATAATTTAGAAGCAAGGTACAGAGTGGATAAACTAAACAAAAATACCTTAACAAAGAAAAAGTGAAAAGAAGAAAAAAAAAAAAAGAAAGAGAGAGAGAGAGAGAAAACACCAGATGCTCATAGAACCGAATTAAGCTCCATAGCCTCGTTGAGGCCATGAGGATGCACGGAATTCAATTTAAAAATCCAGAAGATTTCTTGTTTACACAATTTGCTGAAACGGTCCCCTCCTCGTTTAGTCTGTTCAATATGTTCCAGAACAATTAATTTTAGTGTACTGGGATCTCCTTGATGGTACTCTAAAAGGGTGTAGTATGTCTGACAGGCGGTCAGGAGACCGCCAGTCAGCATATCGATGCAGGGATCCCGGCGGGGAGGGGCGAGTGCAGCAAGCCCCTTGCGGGCTCGGTGGCGACATTCCCACTCTATGGGTGTCGTGGACACCCACGAGTGGAAATAGTCCCTTTTGGTCGGCATGCCGACCATCTGGATAGTGAGGGGGCGGGATGTCGGTGGAGGTCTGGTGACCGTCGGTCTCCCGACCGCTGGTCACATGAATACAACCCCTCTAAAAAGTGTCTGGGTACACTACGGTCTGTTTTCGTATTGATAATATTACGACGATGCTCCATAAATCTTGTTTTGAGATTACGTGTGGTTCTTCCTATATATTTTAAGTAGCACCCACATTGTAACAAGTAGATGACCTAGTTTGTGTTGCAATCATAGGCGTGCACACGGGGGGTGCCTGGTGCGCACAGGCACCCCCTAATGTCCAGCACCCCCCCACACGCCACGCCTGCAGCACGCTGCTCATTCCTGTGCCTGCCACAGCGCAGGCATTACAGAGTCACACTGACTCATGTTATGCCAGCGCTGCGCTGTCCGCTGCCAGTGCCCCAGAGTCTTCAGAAGTTCAGCAACGCAGCAGCTGCAATGACTGGGTCCCGGCCGGGAGGGGGAGGAGTAGCCGCACTCTCAGCTCCTCCCCCCAGAGTCAATAATGCTGCCTGTGTGGGACTAGTCGGCGGGAGGGGGAGGAGGGGCCGCTCTCTCAGCTCCTCCTCCCATACTCCATATGCTGCCTGTGTGGGACCTGCCGGCTGGAGGGGGAGGAGGGGCCGCTCTCTTAGCTCCTCCTCCCATAGGTCACAATGCTGCTTGTGTGGGATTCCCCGGCTGGAGGGGTTGATCTTTCAGCTCTTCCCCTTTCATACTTCTCCACGTGCCCTGATGTCCCCAGCTCCAAAACGTCCATTGGAGGGTAGCAAAGGTGCTGACCATCATGATGTGCAGCAGCACTTGATTGTAGAGGTAGGAGAAACACAATCCTAGATTTGTTCAAGTAGCAAGTGCTGCTCAGCACCTCTTTGTCTCTCCATCGGCCCCCCCTCTCTCTCTCTCTCTCTCTGTATTTCTATCTCCCCCTCAGGTCCCACTCTCTCTTGCCCCCCCTCTCCCCTCTCTCTCTCTCTTGTGCACTATTTCTCCCTCTTTCTCCCTCGGCCCTCCTCTATCTCTCTCTTCACCCCCCCCCCTCTCACTTTCCCCCCTCCTTCTCCCACTTCCCTGTCTCTTTCTCTGCCCCCTCTCTCTCTGTCTCCTCCCTTGCCCCTCTTTCTCGGTCTCCCCCGCTGTCTCTCTCTCTCTCTCTTCCTCTATGCCTCTCTTATGTCTCTCTCTCTGTTCCCCTGCACCACTCTTCCTTCCTCTTCATCCCTCTCTCTCACCCTCACTCTCTCCTATTGCCTAATATAATTCCTCTTCTACATACTCGCACGCAGGGGGGGTTTCCGAGTACCTGGAAACCCCCCCCCCCCTGCCAGCCGATCAATTGCCACAGATGACTGATCATTTATTTAAACAGCGGATCTTTGTACAAATGAGTGTGCTCCTCACCAAGCTCACACCTGCATCGGCGTCTCTACCTATACTCCTCCTCCCGCGTCTCCTTTTGTCGCCTCCCATGTCGCTGCCTGTCCCGCGTCTCCTCCTCTCGTGTCCCGCATCTCCTCCTCTCGCCTCCCGTGTCTCTGCTTGTCCCGCATCTCGGCCTCAACCTCCCGCGTCTCCTCTCGCCTCCCGTGTCTCCTCTCCGCACGTGCCTCTGTCCGTGCCGCGTCTCTGCCTCTCCCTCTACCTCCCGCGTATCTGATATTCTCTAAAAGCCGTTGCCGGGCTGTGGGAACTGATAGCCCTCTAGAGCACTGCACAGTCCGGAGGACCAGCTTGTTGGACCACAGGGATTCCTTCCGACCTGCAGGTAAAATATAACTGCTCCACGGGTACCTCTTCTCATTGTGCTGCTGCCTGCTGCTGAAATCCCTCTCCCCCCAAGACCCTTCACCGTTCTCTCTCCCTCCCTCATGCCTCTTCCCATGCCTCTCTCTGCCCATGCCCCCTCTCTCTGTCTCCCAATGCCCCCTCTCACCCGTGTCTTTCTCTCCCACCTCTCTCCATGCCCCACACTCTCTCTTCCCATATCCCCTCTCTCTGCCCATGTACCTCCTCTTTCCCCATGTCCCCCTTCTGTTTCACACCTTGGCCACCTGTCTCACCATGCCTCTCTCTCCTCCTTCCAGTCCTCTTCCCTCTCTCCCATGCTCCCCCACTCTCTCTCCCTCCCCAAGCCCCCCTTCTCACTCCATTCCTCTTTCTCTGTCCCTTTCATGTCTTCCTAAGCACACACAAATGGGTATATATATATACATATATATATATATATATATATATATATATATATAGAAAAGACAAATTGTCGGCACTCCAGGCATTCAAAGAAAAGGCTGACACGTAGTATACGTGTCAGCCTTTTCTTTGAATGCCTGGAGTGCCGACAATTTGTCTTTTCTGCATTACACCTTCCAGTGTCTGTATGGCACCCGGCCAAGCTGTTACATCTGATAAGAGAGTGCCGGTCGTTTGTTCTGGATTATATATATATATATATATATATATATATTAGCATACCGATTATCGGGATCCTGGTGGTCACAATACAGACGCCGGAATCCCGGCGGGGGCACCACACTGCCATACCATATATATATATATATATATATATATAACAGCCAATAAGGAAAGCTGTTGTTAACGTTATCAAGTCTGTGAAGTGCCGCTATATCTTGCTGTGTGTGTGTATATATATATATATATATATATATATAATCTCTATCTCGCATATCTGGAACCCCCCCCTAAAAATCCTGCGTTTGCCACTGTTCTATGCCTCTCTCTCTCTCTGTCTACCCCTCTTTGTCTGTCTCTATCTCCATCTCTGCCCCTCTGTCTCCACCCCCTCTCTCTCCCTGTGTGTCTCTCTCTCTGTTCCCCTGCACCTTTCTTCCTTCTTCACCACTCTCTCTCTCCTTCGCTCTGTCTCCCCCTGTCTACTCCCTCTCTCTGTCTACCCCCTCTCTCTGTCTACCAGCTCTCTCTCCATCTCCCCCTCTGTTTCTCTCCATCTCTGCTTCCCTCTCTCTCCGTCTCCGCTCCTCGCTCTCCCTCCATCTCTCAATAGGCGTGTTAGTCACTCCCAATAGACGATTATAGACACGCCCCTCCAATCGTGCACCCCCTAATAAAATGTGCTGCGCACGCCTATGGTTGCAATTAATACAACAACTTTTTATACTTCATCTATATTAATAATCTTTGTCCGGTTTACCACATGAGTACATGTGGTGCACAGAGTTTTTCCACATTTGAAAAAGCCTCTTATTTTTGTGGGTATCCACCCCCCATCTTTCTCCTTTCTTATCCTTATTTGATTCACTCCTCGTCGCATTAGGGTCCAGTATCGTCTTGAGGGATCTATTCTTCTTAAATATAACCTTCAGTTGTGTTGGTAATTAATTTTTTGAAGGGGATCTTATTCTCTAAGTATACTGCAGGATACAAAGACACTCTGTGTTCTCCTTGATGTGATACAATGGCTATAGTACATAGTTTCAACTTGCCTGTGTTTCCAGCTCTCTGAGAAGACTGAGAGCTAGAAATATAGACGTTATGGTAAGAACTTACCGTTGATAACGTGATCTCTTATGTCCACAGGTATCCACAGGATAACATTGGGATATGGTTGAGCAACAGCGGAAATGGCACCAACACGGTCACGAGCTTTCTAGCCTCCCAGGATGCATCGGGGCCTCACCATATAGTCCCGCCCACTGACTCAGTCAAATCAGTTCTTTCCACAGCGATTTAGGCAGGAGCATCAGGTAGAGACCTGTTTAGGCGATAAGAAAACACATGCACGCCCTTCCATACAAGAAGGAAGAGGTTTAGTGATTGTCTAGATCCTCAAATCAGGTGCGTCAGGGTGGGATCCCTGTGGATACCTGTGGACATAAGAGAAATCACGTTATCAACGGTAAGTTCTTACCATAACGTCTATTTCTCTGGCTGGGTTCACAGGATTATCCACAGGATAACATTGGGATTCCCAAAGCCAATTTTAGTGGTGGGGACGCTCCTGATTACACAGGTGGACCTTTCGCCCGAAGTCTGCGTCATGAGAGGCACAAGTATCCAAGGCATAATGTCTGATGTATGTGTTTATGGAAGACCATGTGGCTGCCTTACATATCTGTTCTGCTGAAGCACCCTGTTGTGCTGCCCATGAAGGACCTACCTGACGTGTAGAGTGTGCAGAGACATTAGCCGAAGTAGGGAGATCTGCATGAGAATAAGCTTCTGATATTACCATTTGGAGCCATCTGGCCAGCGTCTGTTTACTAGCAGGCCATCCTCTTCTATGGAATCCGTAGAGGATGAAGAGAGAATCTGTTTTTCTGATGGCACTAGTACGATCTATGTAGATTCTTAAAGCTCGGACTACGTCCAGCGACGCTTCTCCCGCAGATGGTCCCGGTACCTGAAAAGCTGGGACTACAATCTCTTCATTCAGGTGAAACTTTGAAACCACCTTAGGAAGATAACCAGATCTCGTTCTGAGAACTGCTCTGTCTGGAAAAAAACTTAGGAAAGGAGACTTACACGATAATGCTCCTAAATCTGACACTCTTCTGGCTGACGCCATTGCCAGTAGAAAAAGCACCTTAGCCATTAACCATTTAAGATCTGCTCTCTTAAGCAGTTCAAACGGAGGACCCTGGAGAAATTTAAGAACTAAATTCAAATCCCAGGGAGCTGCAGGAGGAACAAATGGAGGTTGAATATGTACAACTCCCTGAAAGAAAGTACGTACATCCTGTAATACAGCAATATTTCGCTGAAACCATACAGTTAATGCTGATACTTGAACCCTCAAGGAAGCAACTTTCAAACCTTTATCCAATCCTGCTTGAATCCTGGATACTTTAAAAGATCTTGGATTCAAATTTTTTCCAGTACACCAATTAATATAGGCTTGCCATATTCTATGATACACACGAGCTGAAGAAGGCTTTCTTGCTCTAAGCATAGTTTGGATTACTTGTCTTGAAAATCCTCTCGCTTCTAAGATAGAGGTTTCAACAGCCACGCCGTCAAAGACAGGCGATCCAGATGACTGTGGCAACAAGGACCCTGCTTTAGCAGATTTGGACGTTGAGGGAGCAGTATCGGTGTTTCCACGGACATTCTTAGCAGATCTGTGTACCAATGCCTTCTTGGCCAAGCTGGAGCTATTAGAATTATTGCTCCCTTTGCTTGCTTTATTTTTCTCACTACTCTGGGTAACAGAGATATTGGAGGGAACAGATACGCCAGATGAAATTTCCATTCTACTGACAGTGCGTCTACAAGGACCGCTCCTGTGTCCCTTGTTCTCGATCCGTACCTTGGAACTTTGTTGTTTAGACGAGACGCAATGAGATCTCTCTCTGGTAGACCCCATCTGTTCACTAGTGTCTGAAACACTTCTGGGTGTAATGCCCATTCGGTTTCCTGAATGGTGTGTCGACTGAGAAAATCCGCTTCCCAGTTCAGAACACCTGGGACAAACACTGCTGACAATGCTGGGAGATGGAGTTCTGCCCATCTTAGAATGGGAGTTACCTCCTCCATCAGTCTCCTGCTGTGAGTTCCTCCTTGATGATTGAGGTACGCTACTGCTGTCGCACTGTCTGAGCGAATCTGGACCAGTCTTCCTTGCAGACTGTCCTTTGCCTGAACTAGAGCCAAGTAAATAGCCCTTATTTCTCTGACGTCCTAGTGGATGCTGGGGACTCCGTAAGTACCATGGGGAATAGCGGGCTCCGCAGGAGACTGGGCACTCTAAAGAAAGATTTAGTACTATCTGGTGTGCACTGGCTCCTCCCTCTATGCCCCTCCTCCAGACCTCAGTTAGAATCTGTGCCCGGACAGAGCTGGGTGCTTTTAGTGAGCTCTCCTGAGCTTGCTAATAAGAAAGTATTTTAGTTAGGTTTTTTATTTTCAGAGAGCTTCTGCTGGCAACAGACTCTCTGCTACGAGGGACTGAGGGGAGAGAAGCAAACCTACTAACTGCGGCTAGGTTGCGCTTCTTAGGCTACTGGACACCATTAGCTCCAGAGGGATCGAACACAGGACCTGACCTTGTCGTCCGTTCCCGGAGCCGCGCCGCCGTCCCCCTCGCAGAGCCAGAAGACAGAAGCCGGCAGAAGCAGAGAAGACATCGAAATCGGCGGCAGAAGACTCCTGTCTTTACATGAGGTAGCGCACAGCACTGCAGCTGTGCGCCATTGCGCCCACACTAACCCACACACTCCGGTCACTGTAGGGTGCAGGGCGCAGGGGGGGGCGCCCTGGGCAGCAATTAGATACCTCCTGGCGAATGCTGCATATAAACAGTGGCAAACTGTTATATGTATGAGCCCGCGCCATTTATTTGACTAAAAATCGCGGGACAGAAGCCCGCCGCAGAGGGGGCGGGGCCTTCTTCCTCAGCACTCACCAGCGCCATTTTCCTTCCACAGCTCCGCTGAGAGGAAGCTCCCCAGGCGCTCCCCTGCAGAATCACGGTAGAAGGGTAAAAAAGAGAGGGGGGCACATAAATTTAGGCGCATAATTCATAATACAGCAGCTACTGGGTAAACACTAAATTACTGTGTAATCCCTGGGTTATATAGCGCTGGGGTGTGTGCTGGCAGACTCTCTCTCTGTCTCTCCAAAAGGCCTGGTGGGGGTCCTGTCCTCATTTAGAGCTTCCCCTGTGTGTGTGTGGTGTGTCGACATGTTTGACGAAGAGGGCTATGTGGAGGCAGAGCAAGAGCAGTTGACTGACGTGTCGCCGCCGACGGTGCCGACACCTGATTGGATGGATATGTGGAAGGTGTTAAATGATAATGTAAACTCCTTACATAAAAGGTTGGATAAAGCGGATACCTCGGGCCAGTCAGGGTCTCAACTCATGCCTGATCCTACAGCGCAGAGGCCCTCAGGGTCTCAAAAGCGCCCACTATCCAAAATGGTTGACAGATGTCGACACGGATTCTGACTCCAGTGTCGACGACGATGATGCAAAATTGCAACCAAAAATGACAAAAGCTATACGTTACATGATTATAGCGATGAAAGATATTTTGCACATATCAGAGGTAAACCCTGTCCCTGACAAGAGGGTTTATATGTATGGGGAGAAAAAGCAAGAGGTGACTTTTCCCCCTTCACATGAGTTAAATGAGTTATGTGAAAGAGCGTGGGATTCCCCAGATAAGAAAGTCCCGATTTCCAAAAGGTTACTTATGGCGTACCCTTTCCCGCCAGAGGACAGGGTGCGCTGGGAATCCTCCCCTAGGGTTGATAAAGCTCTGACACGCTTATCTAAGAAGGTGGCCCTGCCGTCGCAGGATACGGCCACCCTAAAGGATCCTGCAGATAGAAAGCAGGAAAGTATCCTGAAATCTGTTTATACACATTCAGGGACTCTACTGAGGCCGGCAATTGCGTCGGCGTGGATGTGTAGTGCTGTAGCAGCGTGGACAGATAATCTGTCTGAGGAAATGGATACCTTAGACAGGGATACCATTATGCTGACCCTGGGGCATATAAAAGACACTGTCCTATATATGAGGGATGCCCAGAGGTACATTTGCCTACTGGGCTCTAGAATTAATGCAATGTCAATTTCTGCCAGGAGGGTCCTGTGGACTCGGCAGTGGACAGGTGATGCCGACTCCAAAAAACACATGGAGGTGTTACCTTACAAGGGTGAGGAATTGTTTGGGGATGGTCTCTCGGACCTGGTGTCCACAGCTACTGCTGGGAAGTCAAACTTTTTGCCATATATTCCCTCACAACCGAAGAAAGCACCGTATTACCAAATGCAGTCCTTTTGCGCACAAAGAAGCAAGAAGGTCAGAGGTGCTTCCTTTCTTGCTAGAGGCAGGGGCAGAGGAAAAAAGCTGCACCTTACAGCTAGTTCCAAGGAACAGAAGTCCTCCCCGGCTTCCACTAAATCCACCGCATTACGCTGGGGCTCCACGGGTGGAGCCAGGACCGTTGGGGGCGCGTCTCCGACATTTCAGCCACCAGTGGGTTCGCTCACAGGTGGATCCCTGGGCTATACAGATTGTGTCTCAGGGATACAAGCTGGAATTCGAGGTGATGCCCCCTCAACGTTACCTAAAATCGGCCCTGCCAGCTTCCCCCATAGAAAGGGAAGTAGTGGTAGCGGCAATTCACAAGCTATTTCTCCAGCAGGTGGTGGTAAAGGTTCCCCTTCATCAACAGGGGAAGGGATACTATTCCACAATGTTTGTGGTACCGAAACCGGACGGTTCGGTCAGACCTATATTAAATTTAAAGTCCCTGAACATTTATCTGAAAAGATTCAAGTTCAAAATGGAATCGCTAAGAGCGGTCATTGCAAGCCTGGAAGAGGGGGATTTTATGGTGTCTCTGGACATCAAGGATGCTTACTTGCATGTCCCCATTTATCCGCCTCATCAGGAGTACCTCAGATTTGTGGTACAGGACTGTCATTACCAATTCCAGACGTTGCCGTTTGGGCTCTCCACGGCACCGAGAATATTTACCAAGGTAATGGCAGAAATGATGGTGATCCTGAGAAAGCAGGGAGTCACAGTTATCCCATACTTGGACGATCTCCTCATAAAGGCGAGGTCGAGGGAGCAGTTGCAGATCAGCGTAGCGCACTCACAGGAAGTGTTGCAACAGCATGGCTGGATTCTGAATATCCCAAAGTCGCAGCTGATTCCTACGACGCGTCTGCCCTTTCTGGGCATGATTCTGGACACAGACCAGAAGAAGGTGTTTCTCCCGACGGAGAAGGCTCAAGAGCTTGTGACTCTAGTCAGAGACCTCTTAAAAGTTTAACAGGTGTCGGTGCATCACTGCACGCGAGTCCTGAAAAAGATGGTGGCGTCGTACGAAGCCATTCCCTTCGGCAGGTTCCATGCGAGGATCTTTCAATGGGATCTGTTGGACAAATGGTCCGGATCGCATCTTCAGATGCATCGGCTGATCACCCTGTCCCCCAGGGCCAGGGTGTCTCTTCTGTGGTGGCTACAGAGTGCTCACCTTCTCGAGGGCCGCAGATTCGGCATACAGGACTGGGTCCTGTTGACCACGGATCCGAGCCTCCGAGGGTGGGGGGCAGTCACTCAGGGAAGAAACTTCCAAGGGTTGTGGTCAAGTCAGGAAACTTGTCTGCACATAAATATCCTGGAACTAAGGGCCATATTCAACGCCCTGAGTCAAGCGGAGCCCCTGCTTCGCAACCAACCGATGCTGATTCAGTCAGACATCACCGCGGTGGCTCATGTAAACCGCCAGGGCGGCACAAGAAGCAGAGTCGCGATGGCGGAAGCCACCAGGATTCTTCGGTGGGCGGAGAATCACGTACAAGCACTGTCAGCAGTGTTCATTCCGGGAGTGGACAACTGGGAAGCAGACTTCCTCAGCAGGCACGAACTCCACCCGGGAGAGTGGGGACTTCATCAAGAAGTCTTCATTCAGATTACAAGTCGATGGGAACTGCCACAGGTAGACATGATGGCGTCCCGGTCTCAACAAAAAGCTGCAACGGTATTGCGCCAGGTCAAGAGACCCTCAGGCGATAGCTGTGGACGCCCTGGTAACACCGTGGGTGTTCCAGTCGGTCTATGTGTTCCCTCCTCTTCCTCTCATACCCAGGGTACGGAGAATCGTAAGAAGAAGAGGAGTGAGAACAATACTCATTGTTCCGGATTGGCCAAGAAGACCTTGGTACCCGGAATTGCAAGAAATGCTCACAGAGGACCCATGGCCTCTGCCTCTCAGACAGGACCTGTTGCAACAGGGGCCCTGCCTGTTCCAAGACTTACCGCGGCTGCGTTTGACGGCATGGCGGTTGAACGCCGGATCCTAGCGGAAAAAGGCATTCCGGAGGAAGTTATTCCTACGCTGATAAAGGCTAGGAAGGACGTGACAGCAAAGCATTATACCGCATATGGCGAAAATATGTTGCTTGGTGTGAGGCCAGGAAGGCCCCTACAGAGGAATTCCAACTGGGCAGATTTCTGCACTTTCTACAGTCTGGAGTGACTATGGGCTTGAAGTTGGGATCCATAAAGGTCCAGATTTCGGCCCTATCCATTTTCTTTCAAAAGGAACTGGCGTCTCTTCCTGAAGTTCAGACGTTTGTTTAGGGAGTGCTGCATATTCAACCCCCTTTTGTGCCACCAGTGGCACCTTGGGATCTCAACGTGGTGTTGGATTTCCTAAAATCTCACTGGTTTGAACCACTTAAGACTGTGGAGCTGAAGTATCTCACGTGGAAGGTGGTCATGCTATTGGCATTAGCTTCGGCTAGGCGTGTGTCAGAATTGGCGGCTTTGTCATGTAAAAGCCCCTATCTGGTTTTTCATATGGACAGGGCAGAATTGCGGACTCGTCCCCAATTTCTGCCAAAGGTGGTGTCATCTTTTCATTTGAACCAACCTATTGTGGTGCCTACAGCTACTTGTGACTTGGAGGATTCCAAGTTGCTTGATGTAGTCAGGGCTTTGAAGATTTATGTAGCCCGAACGGCTGGAGTCCGGAAAACTGACTCGCTGTTTATCCTGCATGCCCCCAACAAGCTGGGTGCTCCTGCTTCAAAGCAAACCGTTGCCCGCTGGATCTGTAACACGATTCAGCAGGCTCATTCTGCGGCTGGATTGCCGCATCCAAAATCAGTGAAAGCCCATTCCACAAGGAAGGTGGGCTCTTCTTGGGCGCCTGCCCGAGGGGTCTCGGCATTACAGCTTTGCCGAGCTGCTACTTGGTCGGGTTCAAACACATTTGCAAAATTCTACAAGTTTGATACCCTGGCTGAGGAGGACCTTGAGTTTGCCCATTCGGTGCTGCAGAGTCATCCGCACTCTCCCGCCCGTTTGGGAGCTTTGGTATAATCCCCATGGTCCTTACGGAGTCCCCAGCATCCACTAGGACGTCAGAGAAAATAAGATTTTACTTACCGGTAAATCTATTTCTCGTAGTCCGTAGTGGATGCTCGGCGCCCATCCCAAGTGCGGACTTTCTGCAATACGTGTACATAGTTATTGCTTAATATTGGGTTATGTTATGTTGGCATCCATGGTTGATGCCCTGTTGTTGTTCATACTGTTGACTGGATAAGTGTATCACAAGTTGTACGGTGTGATTGGTGTGGCTGGTATGAGTCTTACCCGAGATTCCAAAATCCTTTCCTTATAATGTCTGCTCTTCCGGGCAGTTTCCTTAACTGAGGTCTGGAGGAGGGGCATAGAGGGAGGAGCCAGTGCACACCAGATAGTACTAAATCTTTCTTTAGAGTGCCCAGTCTCCTGCGGAGCCCGCTATTCCCCATGGTCCTTACGGAGTCCCCAGCATCCACTACGGACTACGAGAAATAGATTTACCGGTAAGTAAAATCTTATTTTCCAACAGATTTATCGGCAGGCGACTTTCCCTTGCGGTCCATTTTCCCTGGAACCAAAGGCTTCCGAGTACCGCACCCCAGCCTTGCAGGCTGGCATCTGTTGTCAGGACTTGCCATTCTTTTATCCAAAAGGGTCTCCCCTTGTTTAAATGATCTGTCTGTAGCCACCATGCTAGAGACCTTTTTACGTTTACTGGAAACTTTATCATCTGCTTTATCGTCTGATGATTTCCGTTCCATTTGGTCAGAATAAAATGCTGCAATGGTCTGGAGTGGAATTGCGCATATTCCACCATGTCGAAGGTTGCTGCATGGACTGACATTGTCTGGGTGTGCAACGCTTCCTGAGCCATGACCTGCACCTTGACTATCTTTTTCTCTGGTAAGAGAACTTTCTGTAGGTCTGAATCCAATATGGCTCCCAAATGAACCATCCGCTGTGACGGCTTCAGAGACGACTTTTCACAATTTATGAGCCACCCGTATCTCTGTAAACAAACTATTGTCTGTTGAAGATGGCTCAGAAGCAAAGCTTGCGAATGTGCTAAAATTAACAGGTCGTTGAGGTATGGGAATATTCTTATTCCCTGTTTGCGCAGACAAGCTGCCATAACCACCATGATCTTGGTACTGGGTGCTGTTGCTAGCCCGAAGGGCAAAGCTTGGAACTGAAAATGTTCCTGGAGGATAATAATAATAATAATAATAATAATAATTTTATTTATATAGCGCTCTTTCTCCAATAGGACTCAAGGCGCTTAACAGATACATAGCATAATATAGTACAGAAAATAATGAAGTACAGAACAGCTTTTCATAAAATACAGAAGCATGAAGATACTAAAAGGGACATTATGGAAATGCTTGAGTAAAAAGGAAAGTCTTGAGTCTACTTTTGAAGGATTCTATAGTTGGGGCCTCTCGCACTGTGCGGGGAAGTGAGTTCCATAGAGTCGGAGCCGCATGACTAAAAGCTCGACCCCCAGATGAATTACGGTAGATTCTAGGTACTGCTAAAAGTCCTTCATCTATAGATCGCAGTAATCGAGTGGGGCAGTATGGGGTCAGAAGCTGTTTCAGGTACCTTGGGCCCTGGTCATGTAATGCTTTGAAACTCAGTAAGCCAATCTTGAAGATGATTCGCCATCTTACAGGCAGCCAGTGAAGGGAGTAGAGGATGGGTGTTACGTGGCTAGAACGGGGTTGGTTGGTTAACAGCCTGGCAGCTGTGTTTTGCACCAGCTGTAAGCGTTGCAATTCTTTTGCTGGAAGACCAAGATAGAGGGCATTACAGTAGTCTAATCGAGATGATACAAATGCATGTATGACTTTTGGCATATCATCTGAGGGAATTAAGTGCTTGATTCTGGCTATGTTCCTCAGGTGAAAGAATGAGGATTTGATTGTGGCTGATATCTGATGTTTATGTGTCAGGCCACCATCCAGGACAACGCCAAGATTCCGCACACGATCACTGGTCTGTAATTCTGAATCCCCGAGTGTAATTTCAGTTGGTTGGCTATGCTGCAGTCTTGTCCTTTGATGTTGCGGTCGTATCATAAGGACCTCTGTTTTATCCGGGTTCAGTCGCAGCCAACTGGCGCTCATCCACTCCTGTAGCTCAGCTAGACAGCCATTTAGGGTTGCTATTGGGTTATCAGTGCCCGGAGCAAAGGAAAGTACAGTTGTGTATCATCTGCATAGCAGTAGTAGACAAGGCCATGGCGCCTGATTATTTCACCCAATGGGAGCATGTATACTGCAAAAAGCATGGGGGATAGTATAGAACCTTGTGGGACACCACATGGCAATGGCACTGGTGGTGATGAGTATAATCCAGACGATACTCTCTGTGACCTGCCTGTGAGAAATGATTTGAACCAGCTTAGGACTGTGCCATCCAGACCACATAAATGTATCAGTCGCTCAATCAGAAGCCCATGGTCCACGGTATCAAATGCTGCCGAGAGATCTAGAAGGATTAATATTGAACAGTCACCTCTGTCTCTTGCCATCAGAAGATAATTTAACACACACAACAGGGCTGTTTCAGTGCTATGTATTCTCCTGAATCCTGATTGGAATGGATCATAAATATCATGGGTTGTCAGGCGGGTTTCCAGTTGATTTGCAACCACTTTCTCAATAACCTAGGAAAGGAAGGTTTGATACCGGTCTGTAGTTGGTTATGCAGTCGGGATCTAAATTAGGTTTTTTAAGAAGCGGTCTAACAATTGCTTCCTTTAGGGGTCCAGGAAAAATGCCTGTCTGCAAAGAGCATTGAACAATTTTTGCAAAGACAGGACCAATTATATCCATACAACCTATTAGAAGCTTGGTTGAGGCTGGGTCCAGATCACAGGTGGTGGGATGCAAAATCCGAACAATTTCAGCAGTGTCCTTTACATCCACTGGGTCAAAGCTGGTCCATGAAGGCAGGTAGCTTATATTGGCAGGCTTTGTAGTTTGGCACTCCTTTGATGGCACTGTGGAGATTCCAGCCCGGATGGTGGATATTATATCTGCAAAGAAGTTTGCAAACTCGTTGCATCTTGCCTGGGAGAGGGTTTCATCAGTCTGCAGGCATGCTGGCTTACAAAGCATCTCCACTGTGCGGAAAAGTTGAGCTGGCCTATTGTTTGCTGCTGTGATCTCATTTGACAGGAACTGTGATTTCTTACGAGTGATTGTCGATTGATATTCTTCGTTATGCTTTATTAGTTTTATTTTGTCATCCACTAGGTTAGTCTTCCTCCATCATCTTTCGAGTCTACGCCCCCTTTTCTTGAGCTCACGAACACTGTTGTCGAACCATGGAGCTTGACGTTGTGGTTTACGAGGTCTTATACACACAGGGGAGATGATATCAATTGCAGCTATAACATCCCTATTATAATAACGGACTAGGGAACAGGGATCTTCACAGGCACCCAGTATAGCAGAGAGATCCAGATTTGCTGCTAGAGCCTGGGGAGTCATACCCCTCCTTGGACGATACCTGGTCAACTCCACGGGCAGAGATCTTATTTGAGGGGTTGCAACTGAGAACCAAAGGGAGTAGTGGTCTGACCAGATGACTGGGTTTATTTTTAGGTCAGTGACTTCTAATCCAATCTGAAAGACAAGATCAAGAGTGTGACCACTTTCATGTGTGGCAGAGGGAATGACCTGTGTGAAGCCCAGACCATTCATTGTGCACAGGAGGTCTTGGCCAAGGCGTGAGAGCTCATCATCCACCCATGCATTGAAATCCCAGAGGATGAGCCATCTTTGATGTTCCAGAACCAGGCCAGCAACAGTGTCGGCAATTTCTTGTAGAAATATCTTTTCATCTCCAGGTGGCCGGTAAATGAGAAGTACTCTGAAACCTAATCCTGTCGAACTCCGGGCAGCAATGCACTCGAATGAGCAAGTAATTTCAGTAGGGTGGACCCTAAGTTTAAGTTCTTTTTTGAAGCAGATAGCCACTCCGCCACCCCAGCGGTCCAGTCTTGGGTTGTGGATGACAGAGTAGTTTGTTGGTACTGCAGCCTTCAATATAGGTGCTGCATTTTCATCTAGCCAGGTCTCTGTAATACAGGCTAGATCTGCAGATTCAATAAGGTCAGCAATTGTTGCAGTCTTGTTTCTTATAGATCTGGCATTACAAAGGACTGACCTGATTGGGCATACCAGAGGGCCTTCAGTTTTCTTTATGTTAAGTGCAAGAGCTCTGGGTATGGGGGTCACAAAGCGAGAGTTGACAGTTCTGTCCTTCCAAACACAAGGCCGTCTTTTGGGTATCACTTCTATTTCATTGTTCTTTGAATATGGGGGTGAGCAGGTGGGCAAAGGACTTATATGGTTACCGGGGAAATAAATTTCCGGCCGGCTCGCTTCCCACGAATGCGCCTGTGTTTTCTTTTTAAAATGCCATGGGATTGGAGAATAGAAGCCTGTGATGGTGTGATAGGAACTGCAGAACGTGGTGGGCGGAGTGAAAGAATGAAGTTGGAGCAATACGTACACATTTGGTCATCAATGACAAATTACTATAAGTTTGAGCTGCATATGATGATGAGAGGGAGAGAAAGCAGTGGGTTTTTTTTATTTTATTTTTTTCCTTTTTGTGTTTTGTTTTCCCCCAATTCAGTATGTGATCCAAAATTATAATGGGTTTATGAACAAAGTAATTGCTATAACCTATTGGGTATATTTGAAGCAACTGATAAATAAAATAACTGCTGATTTAGTCAATTATCCTAGGATAGGCAGACTTTTGGAAAGGTGTTAGAAGCCAATTCCTACTGTGTAGGTGTGAAAAGTCTCGGTGTGAGAGGCCTTTGAAGTAGATTTCTTGTGGGGGTAGTGATAACGTGTCATGGAAATGGATCCTGATTTGAAACAGTGAGCCTTCAGCAATTCTGAGCCTGAATATACTGATATTAGTAGATTAATGCAATAAGTCAGTTATTTGTTGCTCAGAGAACAGAGGTGGATAATGTCTAAGTGAGGGGCTGGATGTAGCCAAAGATAAGTTGTAATCCTGAGGTAACACTGATGAGACAGTGCTACAGGCACATGTAGGTAAGCATCCCGTACATCCAGAGATACCATGTAATCTCCCGGTTCCACAGCCAACATTATGGAGCGTAACGTCTCCATGTGGAACTTCGGGATCCAAATGTATTTGTTTAACATTTTTAAATTGAGAATTGGTCGATATGACCCATTTGGCTTCTGGATCAGAAACAGATTGGAGTAAAAGCCATGTCCCCTTTGTGATGGAGGTACTGGGACAATCACACCAGACTGCAGTAATTTTTGGACTGCTTCTTGCAGGGCATTGGCCTTCGACTCTATACGAGATGGGCTGGTGCAAAAAAAATCTTTGAGGAGGCTGCCTCCTGAATGGGAACCCATACCCCTGAGATACCACCTTCTGCACCCAAGCATCTGTTGTTGACTAGAAAAAAAGGCTGCGCTGAATATCAGAAAATAAAAAGAAAAAGATAAGAGAGCCAACGTATAAATAAAAAATAAACAGATTTAATGAATACAGACTGTAAAATATGGAAACATTAAAAACAATGAAAGGAGCATAAATGGTGCTCAGTCATTTATCCCGGAGTGTTGTTGACTGCTGCCATATGTGTGCAAAATGAAGGAGTCGGCCCCCAACCCTGGAATCCTCCAGGCGGAGGCCCGTCTCTTCAGGCTGATGGTTTCTGTTCAGGCTTGGAAGCTGGCTTTTTGCTAGCCCACTGCGTCCTACACCTAGTTTTGAACTGGGGTTGCTTAGACTCCTCTTTAGCTTTCGCTTTGCTTTGCCAACGAAATGAGCGAAACTTTGAACCCTTGGACTTGGGGTTATAGGTAGCCGGAATTCTGACCTTCTTTGATTCAGCCTCTGATTCTAGGATATCGGATAATGGTTTCCCAAACAATATATTACCAACAAAAGGCAATGCTTCCAATTCTTTCTTGGATTTCGCATCTGCCTTTCAGGTACGTAGCCAAACTGCTCTGCGAGCGGCTACTGTCAAGGCTGAAGCTTTAGAAGCAACTGTACCCATATCAATTGCTGCTTCTTCCAAGTATTGGGCAGATTGTCTTAAACGGCTTAAATGATACTCCTGCTCCGTAGTAGGAGAGGAGATGTCATTCTCAAGTTCCTCTATCCATTCGCCCATTGCCTTTGCTATCCAGGCCGAAGCCATAGCAGGTCTTACCACTGCTCCTACTAGAGAAAATACATTTTTCAAAAAGCTATCTACCCTTCTGTCTGTGACATCATTTAGTGAGGTAGACGACAGTGGTAAAGCAGATTTATGCACAAGTCGCAGAACATGTGCATCTACTTTTGGAGGAACTTCTCTTTTCGAACAATCCGCAGCTAGAAATGGATAATAAGAATTCCATCTTTTCGGAATCTTATATTTCTTACTGGGTGTCGCCCAAGACTCATCCATCATTTCCGTCAGCTCATCTGACGCTGGGAATTCAGTTCTCACTGATTTTGTTAATTTGAACACAGGTGCTTTAGATTTTAACATGGTCTTAGCTGGCTCTTCCAAAGAGAGAACAGCCTTCACAGCATTAATAAGTTCAGCTACATCCTCTGAACTAAAACTCTGCGACTGATCATCATACGGAGTATTTGAATATACTGTATCATCATCTGTTGTATCATCTTGTGTAGTCTGCCACATAGACATATCTGTCTTAGTCTTACCTGTCCTTTGGTTGCTTGTAGAGGCTACTGGAACCAAGCCGTAGGAAGGGAGCTGCATGTATGGGTTAACAGTGTAACCTAACCCTTGAGGTGGTGCTACCGGAGTTAACCTGTCCGCTATTGAAGATAGAGTCTTTGCGAACATATTCCATGGAGGCTCTGTTGGTGGCTGAACCAACTCCTGTTTCTTACTTTGCTGAAAAGCAAAACAGTTTGCACACAATCCCTCATAAGTGAACAATTGGTCCATACCAATTAACCCTGTCTTACAAGATAAGCATGTTAGTGATGCAGGAGTGCTTGATAAATTCTCCTCGTCACTTTTGCCGCTCACAGACATGGTAATCTGTTAATGACTACACAATTAGTGACTGAAAATCACCTATATATGAGTATATAGAAGTGAGATCAATCTGACCACAGTGCACCTGAATTGAGGGTCAGAACAGGACTGACATTACACAGAAAAGTCAGCACTCATACTAGCAGTCAGTCACATGTTAAAGCATTAGACATTGTCATATGATCATACAACCCCCATTACAACTTATAAATAAGTAGGAAAATTGTACTTCTGTTTTTAACTGGTTCTTTTTCAACATTACATGCACAGTAATATACAGATCTTATATACAATAGGTACTAAAAATTGACAATTCATACTAACAAGTAGAGAGAATTTTTAGTACTGTATACCCTTCCTCTGGAGAGCGGGATACAGGGAGACTCACCACACTTCCATATCCAAGCAAATGCGCTCGTAAGACGCTGAGTGGATTCAGACGCTACTGGTGTACACTGCCGCTCCTGATAACTGACACAGTCGCTCACTGCGGACACGGACGCTCAGCGACTTCCACGTGTATGCAGATGCTAAGGCCTGCGACTCGGTCTAGGCGGGATCTCTAGTGTACACAACCGCAGCGTCTAAGCTGCGACAGAGTACCCTCGTGGTAGCGTCTGAGCCGGAAGTGAGGTCATTCAGTTCATGAAACGAGAGACGCGCGGAAACTGGCAATGAACTCGGAGGAGGGACGGCCAGGAGAGCATCTGAATCCCCCTGTTGACTTAAACTCTAAGGATCGCGGCCTCTACCTAGTCCTGGCACCTATGATCCCTGGAGTGTAGCGCTGTCGCACTCGAGATGTTCGGCGCATCAACACACTGTTTGTAGTCTCCACCAAATCAGTGTAGCTGTGTCCGGACCCCTCTAGTAAGAGGAAATCCATAGACTTTCCGTCCCCCCATGCTCCGGCCACAGCCTGGTTACGTCTGCTGGACCTGCTAGAACATCCAACACAGACGCCCGTCGAGACAGCACTATTACCGCGAAGGTAAGCGTTGTTGCGACGCGGTGGGGAGTTGTTGGAGCGACTCTTTCCAGTATGCGTTTAAGACGCTGTTTGGAAAAGTCGCTCAAAAAAAATAAGAATTTACTTACCGATAATTCTATTTCTCGTAGTCCGTAGTGGATGCTGGGACTCCGTCAGGACCATGGGGAACAGCGGCTCCGCAGGAGACAGGGCACAAAAGTAAAAGCTTTAGGATCAGGTGGTGTGCACTGGCTCCTCCCCCCATGACCCTCCTCCAAGCCTCAGTTAGGATACTGTGCCCGGACGAGCGTACACAATAAGGAAGGATTTTGAATCCCGGGTAAGACTCATACCAGCCACACCAATCACACTGTACAACCTGTGATCTGAACCCAGTTAACAGCATGATAACAGCGGAGCCACTGAAAAGATGGCTCACATCAATAATAACCCGATTTTTGTAACAATAACTATGTACAAGTATTGCAGACAATCCGCACTTGGGATGGGCGCCCAGCATCCACTACGGACTACGAGAAATAGAATTATCGGTAAGTAAATTCTTATTTTCTCTGACGTCCTAGTGGATGCTGGGACTCCGTCAGGACCATGGGGATTATACCAAAGCTCCCAAACGGGCGGGAGAGTGCGGATGACTCTGCAGCACCGAATGAGAGAACTCCAGGTCCTCCTCAGCCAAGGTATCAAATTTGTAGAATTTTGCAAACGTGTTTGCTCCTGACCAAGTAGCAGCTCGGCAAAGTTGTAAAGCCGAGACCCCTCGGGCAGCCGCCCAAGATGAGCCCACCTTCCTTGTGAAATGGGCATTTACATATTTTGGCTGTGGCAGGCCTGCCACAGAATGTGCAAGCTGAATTGTACTACACATCCAACTAGCAATCGTCTGCTTAGAAGCAAGAGCACCCAGTTTGTTGGGTGCATACAGGATAACAGCAAGTCGGTTTTCCTGACTCCAGCCGTCCTGGAAACCTATATTTTCAGGGCCCTGACAACAACATCTAGCAACTTGGAGTCCTCCAAGTCCCTAATAGCCGCAGGTACCACAATAAACTGGTTCAGGTGAAACGCTGACACCACCTTAGGGAGAAACTGGGGACGAGTCCGCAGCTCTGCCCTGTCCATGGACAATCAGATATGGGCTTTTGTGAGACAAAGCCACCAATTCTGACACTCGCCTGGCCGAGGCCAGGGCCAACCGCATGGTCACTTTTCATGTGAGATATTTCAAATCCACAGATTTGAGCGGTTTAAAATGTGATTTGAGGAATCCCAGATTACGTTGAGATCCCACAGTGCCACTGGAGGCACAAAAGGGGGTTGTATATGCAGTACTCCCTTGACAAACTTCTGGACTTCAGGAAGTGAAGCCAATTCTTTCTGTTCTTCGTGGGGCCTTCCTGGCCTCACACCACGAAACATATTTTCGCCACATGTGGTGATAATGTTGTGCGGTCACCTCCTTCCTGGCTTTGACTAGGGTAGGAATGACCTCTTCCGGAATGCCTTTTTCCCTTAGGATCCGGCGTTCCACCGCCATGCCGTCAAACGCAGCCGCGGTAAGTCTTGGAACAGACATGGTACTTGCTGAAGCAAGTCCCTTCTTAGCGGCAGAGGCCATGAGTCCTCTGTGAGCATTTCTTGAAGTTCCGGGTACCAAGTCCTTCTTGGGCAATCCGGAGCCACGAGTATAGTTCTTACTCCTCTATGTCTTATAATTCTCAGTACCTTGGGTATGAGAAGCAGAGGAGGGAACACATACACCGACTGGTACACCCACTGTGTTACCAGAACGTCCACAGCTATTGCCTGAGGGTCTCTTGACCTGGCGCAATACCTGTCCAGTTTTTTGTTCAGGCGGGACGCCATCATGTCCACCTTTGGTCTTTCCCAACGGTTCACAATCATGTGGAAGACTTCCCGATGAAGTCCCCACTCTCCCGGGTGGAGGTCGTGCCTGCTGAGGAAGTCTGCTTCCCAGTTGTCCACTCCCGGAATGAACACTGCTGACAGTGCTATCCCATGATTTTCCGCCCAGCGAAGAATCTTTGCAGTTTCTGCCATTTCCCTCCTGCTTCTTGTGCCGCCCTGTCTGTTTACGTGGGCGACTGCCGTGATGTTGTCCCACTGGATCAATACCGGCTGACCTTGAAGCAGAGGTCTTGCTAAGCTTAGAGCATTGTTTTATGTGGAGAGAAGTCTCCAGACTTGATCACACTCCCTGAAAATTTTTTCCCTGTGTGACTGCTCCCCAGCCTCTCCGGCTGGCATCCGTGGTCACCAGGACCCAGTCCTGAATGCCGAATCTGCGGCCCTTTAGTAGATGAGCACTCTGCAGCCACCGCAGAAGAAACACCCTTGTCCTTGGAGACAGGGTTATCCGCTGATGCATCTGAAGATGCGATCCGGACCATTTTTCCAGCAGATCCCACTGAAAAGTTCTTGCGTGAAATCTGCCGAATGGAATCGCTTCGTAAGAAGCCACCATTTTTCCCAGGACCCTTGTGCAATGATGAACTGACACTTTTCCTGGTTTTAGGAGGTTCCTGACTAGCTCGGATAACTCCCTTGCTTTCTTCTCCGGGAGAAACACCCTTTTCTGGACTGTGTCCAGAATCATCCCTAGGAACAGCAAATTGTCGTCGGAAACAGCTGCGGTTTTGGAATATTTAGAATCCACCCATGCTGTCGTAGAACTACTTGAGATAGTGCTACTCCGACCTCCAACTGTTCTCTGGACCTTGCCCTTATCAGGATATCGTCCATTTTCTTTGAAGAAGAATCATCATTTCGGCCATTACCTTGGTAAAGACCCGGGGTGCCGTGGACAATCCAACCGGCATCGTCTGAAACTGATAGTGACAGTTCTGTACCACGAACCTGAGGTACCCTTGGTGAGAAGGGCAAATTGGGACATGGAGGAAGCATCCCTGATGTCCCGGGACACCATATAGTCCCCTTCTTCCTGGTTCGCTATTACTGCTCTGAGTGACTCCATCTTGATTTGAACCTTTGTATGTAAGTGTTCAAATATTTCAGATTTAGAATAGGTCTCACCGAGCCGTCTGGCTTCAGTACCACAATATAGTGTGGAATAATACCCCTTTCCTTGTTGTAGGAGGAGTACTTTGATTATCACCTGCTGGGAATACAGCTTGTGAATTGTTTCCAATACTGCCTCCCTGTCGGAGGGAGACGTTGGTAAAGCAGACTTCAGGAACCTGCGAGGGGGAGACGTCTCGAATTTCCAATCTGTACCCCTGGGATACTACTTGTAGGATCCAGGGGTCCTGTACGGCCCCAGCGTCATGCTGAGGACTTGGCAGAAGCGGTGGAGGGCTTCTGTTCTTGGGAATGGGCTGCCTGCTGCAGTCTTCTTCCCTTTCCTCTATCCCTGGGCAGATATGACTGGCCTTTTGCCCGCTTGCCCTTATGGGGACGAAAGGACTGAGGCTGAAAAGACGGTGTCTTTTTCTGCTTAGATGTGACTTAGGGTAAAAAAGGTGGATTTTCCAGCTGTTGCCGTGGCCACCAGGTCCGATGGACCGACCCCAAATAACTCCTCCCCTTTATACGGCAATTGCCGTTTGGAATCTGCATCACCTGACCACTGTCGTGTCCATAAACATCTTCTGGCAGATATGGACATCGCACTTACTCTTGATGCCAGAGTGCAAATATCTCTCTGTGCTCTATAGTCAATAAAATACTGTCCCTGTCAAGGGTATCAATATTTTCAGTCAGGGAATCCGACCAAGCCACCCCATCGCTGCACATCCAGGCTGAGGCGATAGCTGGTCGCAGTATAACACCAGTATGTGTGTATATACTTTTTAGGATATTTTCCAGCCTCCTATCAGCTGGTTCCTTGAGGGCGGCCGTATCTGGAGACGGTACCGCCACTTGTTTTGATAAGCGTGTGAGCGCCTTATCCACCCTAAGGGGTGTTTCCCAACGCGCCCTAACTTCTGGCGGGAAAAGGTATACCGCCAATAATTTTCTATCGGGGGAAACCCACGCATCATCACACACTTCATTTAATTTATCTGATTCAGGAAAAACTACATGTAGTTTTTTCACACCCACATAATACCCTTTTTTGTGGTACTTGTAGTATCAGAAATATGTAACACCTCCTTCATTGCCCTTAACATGTAACGTGTGGCCCTAAAGGAAAATACGTTTGTTTCTTCACCGTCGACACTGGAGTCAGTGTCCGTGTCTATGTCGACCGACTGAGGTAAATGGGCGTTTTAAAGCCCCTGACGGTGTTTGAGACGCCTGGACAGGTACTAATTTGTTTGCCGGCCGTCTCATGTCGTCAACCGACCTTGAAGCGTGTTGACATTATCCCGTAATTCCTTAAATAAGCCATCCATTCCGGTGTCGACTCCCTAGAGAGTGACATCACCATTACAGGCAATTGCTCCGCCTCCTCACCAACATCGTCCTCATACATGTCGACACACACGTACCGACACACAGCACACACACAGGGAATGCTCTGATAGAGGACAGGACCCCACTAGCCCTTTGGGGAGACAGAGGGAGAGTTTGCCAGCACACACCAAAACGCTATAATTATACAGGGACAACCTTTATATAAGTGTTTTCCCTTATAGCATCTTAATATATAATCATATCGCCAAATAAGTGCCCCCCCTCTCTGTTTTAACCCTGTTTCTGTAGTGCAGTGCAGGGGAGAGCCTGGGAGCCTTCCCACCAGCAGTTCTGTGAGGGAAAATGGCGCTGTGTGCTGAGGAGATAGGCCCCGCCCCCTATTCCGGCGGGCTCTTCTCCCGGTTTTTCTGAGACCTGGCAGGGGTGAAATACATCCATATAGCCTCAGGGACTATATGTGATGTATTCTTTTTAGCCAGAAAGGTAATCTCATTGCTGCCCAGGGCGCCCCCCCCAGCGCCCTGCACCCTCAGTGACCGCCGGTGTGAAGTGTGCCTGAGCGCAATGGCGCACAGCTGCAGTGCTGTGCGCTACCTCATGAAGACTGAAAAGCCTTCAGCCGCCGGTTTCTGGACCTCTTCTTACTTCGGCATCTGCAAGGGGTCGGCGGCGCGGCTCCGGTGACCCATCCAGGCTGTACCTGTGATCGTCCCTCTGGAGCTAGTGTCCAGTAGCCTAAGAAGCAAATCCATCCTGCACGCAGGTGAGTTCACTCCTTCTTCCCTAGGTCCCTCGTTGCAGTGAGCCTGTTGCCAGCAGGACTCACTGAAAATAAGAAACCTATCAAAACTTTTACTCTAAGCAGCTCTTTATGAGAGCCACCTAAATTGCACCCTGCTCGGACGGGCACAAAAACCTAACTGAGGCTTGGAGGAGGGTCATGGGGGGAGGAGCCAGTGCACACCACCTGATCCTAAAGCTTTTATTTTTGTGCCCTGTCTCCTGCGGAGCCGCTGTTCCCCATGGTCCTGACGGAGTCCCAGCATCCACTAGGACGTCAGAGAAAATATAGTAAGTCTATAAAAATAAAATTATAAAAAGCTTGAGGCTGCTTTATTCACAGCAGCCCTGTGACCATGCGGCTTCCTGCCGCACCAAGCAAAAAACTGATTTGACTGAGTTAGTGGGCGGGACTATATGGTGAGGCCCTGATGCATCCTGGGAGGCCAGAAAGCTTGTGACCGTGTTGGTGCCATTTCCGCTGTCGCTCAACCATATCCCAATGTTATCCTGTGGATAATCCTGTGGACCCAGCCAGAGAAAGACACTTTTGTGTTTATTTCATTTAAAGTGATACAATTATCAGAACGTCATGCAACGTCGTGTAAGCACTGGCCCCTGGTTAAAACATACAACTGGTTAAAACATCAATACTTGTCTCTTTACAGATTCATATATACCTTCTCAGCAATATAACTTTGTGACACCGATGAGATGGCGCATATGTATACTTTGCTTATTTGATGATATCTATATAATGATATTTATGAACAAGTATAAGCTTTACTGAATATATGATATATAACTGTGGATCAGTATAAGATGTTATAAAGATTTTTCCTTATAATGAGGCAAAAATATTCCTGTGAAAATATACATTATACAGTTTCAAACTTTGAAATAATTATCCGCAACATAGAGTTTGTGCATCATACATATATATATATATATATATATATATATATAGCAGTTTCAGACCGGCACTCCACGCAAATTTCAAATGACTGCGCCGGTGCCTCCACATATACCAAAAGTATAAATATAGACTTGCAGAAGTGTGGCACTCGGCTTGATGAATAGACAATAAACCAGTCAGGTCTTACAACGTTTCAGTGCTTTTATTGCACTATCGTCAGGATACAAAACAAATGAAAATGTTACATACCTTTATACACCTACACCCAGAGTGAATTCGCGCCAGCAGGTCAGTCTAAACCTCCCACTCGCGTCCAATACATATTACATCATCACGTTAGTGACACCCATCACCATAACAACAGAAAACAAATAATCTCATCACGGCCTCTGAAAAAAGTATCTATATATTTCAAGAGCAACAAATCTTAAAAGCAACTGAAACTCAGATATTCATTTAACCCCTTGGGTGACAATACATCCAAGCGGTAAATCCATTCCGTTTCCCGTTGCAATAATAATCGATTACGATCGCCTCCTCTCAGAGGCTTTTGTACAAAATCAATCATCCTGTATTTAATACTCGCAACACTGTGGTTAAATTCGGCAAAGTGCCTGGCTACAGGTTGGTCAGATTTACTCTTGCTAGCTAGAGCAGCTCTAATAGCCGACCGGTGCACAGACATTCGGTCCTTAAATCTGCCCTGTGTCTTACCTATATAGGAAAGACCACAGGGACAGATAATCTGGTACACCACATACGTTGAATTACATGTCAGGTGGTGTTTAATGCGATATTCTTTACCTGTATGTGGGTGACAGAAGACATCCCCAGGTATAAGATACCCGCAAGTAGTACAACCACATTTAAAGCAGTTTGTTATGGTGATGGGTGTCACTAACGTGATGATGTAATATGTATTGGACGCGAGTGGGAGGTTTAGACTGACCTGCTGGCGCGAATTCACTCTGGGTGTAGGTGTATAAAGGTATGTAACATTTTCATTTGTTTTGTATCCTGACGATAGTGCAATAAAAGCACTGAAACGTTGTAAGACCTGACTGGTTTATTGTCTATTCATCAAGCCGAGTGCCACACTTCTGCAAGTCTATATTTATACTTTTGGTATATGTGGAGGCACCGGCGCAGTCATTTGAAATTTGCGTGGAGTGCCGGTCTGAAACTGCTATACCATTGGGCTGTGCAATCAGTCCTAATTGACAAGGCACCTGCTACTTTTTACCTGCTCAATTACCTACCCAGGATTACTGTGTGCTTTCACGGTGAAGGGAGGTGAATATCGCTCACGACTCTGCACTGTTCTATGCAAAGGAACTACATGTGAGTCGGTAAGAACAACTGGTTTATATGATTATTGCTAATTAAGCATTCAAGTATCTTTTTCGAGAGACTGTAACATTGGTGGTTTGATATGGCTGAAGGTGGAGAAAGGGACGAGGAATTCCCGTTTAATCCTGCATTATTCTCTGGTAGTGATACTTTTGGCTTCTCTGAAGCGGAAGCTGAAGTTATTTTGGAATTACAAGGTCTCAATGCACAACCTGAGGCTTCGTCTTGTGACATTCTATATAAAGAACTATGGAAATTAAAAAGGAAGGAAATTGACTATAAGTTTCATGCCATCTCTTTAAGTGATCATTATCGGGCTAAGGTCATCCCACGTGGGTTGCGTATGAAGAATGGACCAACTGTGGGTAGACAGGATCCACAGTTTTGTAAAAAGTGGATCGGTATACTCAATCGTTGCTCATTTGACTTGATGTTGCTTATAATTGAATTTGCTAAAAATGAACAAACCAGATTACGTGATATGATTAAAGTCTTTGAAGATCAACATTTACCAATTTTGACGAATGATAAAGAGGGCGACTGGCTGAGTAAATTAGAAAACCAAGTTGCCATGTACCGTAGAGATCTATTGAAATTCAAAAAAGAAAAATTTTCCAAGGTTCAATTAGATTACGAACAACACACAGTGTATCAGTGGATTTCTGGCAATAGGGGGACTATGAACAAACGTCCATTTTTTAGACGTAACCCTAGATTTGGTGATTCTTCTTCTCAAGATTATACTACCAACAGTGATTCTGATTTTTCTCAACCAGGTTCAGCCCCTTTAGGGACACAAACCCGGGCAAAAATCAAAGCAAAAAATGTAAAGCAACAAGGAGGGGTGGCCAAAATAAAAGAAGGGGCCCTTGGAAAGAAACCTCCGGCAACCAGGAGGAAATAATATTTAATCTTTCCTCCTATGACCTCTCTAGAACAGAACAATCATTATTAAATAGAGGTCTATCATTTATCCCTACCACATATTTTGATGACTTTAGATGGCAGCAAGAAAAGCACCAGTTATTTAGGAAATTAAAAATTAAAGAATTTTTTAATAGATCAGTGCTTCCCGTTAGTGATACACAACCTGATCCTATACCAGAACAGCTGAAAAAAATATTACCTAAATCGAGTTTTGACCCTAATACAAATAACCCTAGCCTAAAAACGTACATGCGATTGGTAGACAAAGAGATTAGCATGGTTACTTCTGACACAGGTGTGGTTCATCCTAATTTATCTCCGGGTGAAAAATTAGCTATTAAAACCTTGACTGATAATAAAAATCTTATTATTAGACCCGCCGATAAAGGTGGGTCTATTGTATTACAGGATTTGCAGGATTACCGTAAGGAAATCTTGCGCCAGTTAAGTGATACCAACACCTACAGAGAGTTACCTTTTGACCCTGTTAATATTTTTCAAAAAGAATTGGGATTGATTCTTAAAAGGGCGGTTGATAATAATATAATTAATCAAAAATTAGCCGATTCTTTGTTTCCTAAGTACCCTTTGACTCCCCTCCTTTATACCCTCCCAAAAATACATAAGGGATTGACTCCCCCTCCTGGTCGGCCGATCGTGTCGGCACGGGGTTCGCTATCACAACCTGCTTCTGTATATCTGGACGCAACACTTCAACCGTTGGTTAAAAAATATAAGAACTTTCTATTGGACACCACGATGTTCTTGAATGAACTGATTTCCTTACAGGAATTACCTGAAGGAGCTTGGATGATTTGCGCTGATGTTGTTAGCCTTTATACCGTGATTCCTCAAGAGGCTTGTTTACAGATGGTTAATGAGTTCTTGGTCTCCAGTGGCATGTATTCTGAGGGTTTTGTGGAATTTTGTATTCATTTATTGGAATTTGTGTTGAAAAAAAATTACTTTTTATTTGATAACAAGTTTTACATTCAGTTGAGCGGATGCTCAATGGGCTCTGCTGTTGCTCCGATGATAGCTAATATCTTTATGTTTAATATAGAACAAAAAAATCTTTTTTTCTGATTTAGATATTTCATCCAATATTGTTTTGTATAAACGGTTTATAGATGATTTATTTATTGTTTGGAGGGGTACTGAGTCATCATTTGTTGATTTAATTGAAACTAACAATAATAGTCAATGTCCAATTAAATTCACCATCAGAATGAGTCAAGAGAAAATTGATTTTCTTGATGTGGACATTATGATTAATGCTCATAAGTTTGTGACATCAGTACATACAAAAACTACTGACCGCAATACACTTCTTCAATACACTAGTTGCCACCCTCCTAGCTTGAAAAAATCATTACCTTACTCTCAGATGCTAAGGATTTGGAGAATTAATTCTGACAGCTCCATTGCTAGAGCACAGATAGAGTCTTTAATTGAGAAACTTGTTGCAAGAGGTTATTCCAGACCAGATTTAGTAAAAACCAGCGTGAAAGTGATGATGCTGGATAGAGCACGATTATTGGATAAATCTGAGATTAAAAACAATGATATGACACGATTTCCAGTAATTAATCAATTTAACATCCAATCGAGAAAGGTTAATACAGTAATTAAAAAACATTGGCATGTTATTAAGTCTGACCGACAATTACCTTTTCATAATATGAATCCCATGCCTTGTTTCACGAGGGGTCGCAATTTAAGAGACCTATTAGTACATGCCGACATTAGTGCCATCAAGGAGAAACCATCACACTTTATGTCTACTAAAAGCTTTGGCTGCTTTAAATGTGGTTGTACTACTTGCGGGTATCTTATACCTGGGGATGTCTTCTGTCACCCACATACAGGTAAAGAATATCGCATTAAACACCACCTGACATGTAATTCAACGTATGTGGTGTACCAGATTATCTGTCCCTGTGGTCTTTCCTATATAGGTAAGACACAGGGCAGATTTAAGGACCGAATGTCTGTGCACCGGTCGGCTATTAGAGCTGCTCTAGCTAGCAAGAGTAAATCTGACCAACCTGTAGCCAGGCACTTTGCCGAATTTAACCACAGTGTTGCGAGTATTAAATACAGGATGATTGATTTTGTACAAAAGCCTCTGAGAGGAGGCGATCGTAATCGATTATTATTGCAACGGGAAACGGAATGGATTTACCGCTTGGATGTATTGTCACCCAAGGGGTTAAATGAATATCTGAGTTTCAGTTGCTTTTAAGATTTGTTGCTCTTGAAATATATAGATACTTTTTTCAGAGGCCGTGATGAGATTATTTGTTTTCTGTTGTTATGGTGATGGGTGTCACTAACGTGATGATGTAATATGTATTGGACGCGAGTGGGAGGTTTAGACTGACCTGCTGGCGCGAATTCACTCTGGGTGTAGGTGTATAAAGGTATGTAACATTTTCATTTGTTTTGTATCCTGACGATAGTGCAATAAAAGCACTGAAACGTTGTAAGACCTGACTGGTTTATTGTCTATTCATCAAGCCGAGTGCCACACTTCTGCAAGTCTATATATATATATATATATATATATATATATATATATATATAATAGGTATGTAGACGACCTGCTTCTAATGTGGTATGGAGATGTGGCTGATTTACAGGACATCGTGACTCATAATGCCACAGATAGTCCTATTAAATTGACATTGAGCAGCAGCCGCAGTGAAATTTGCTTCCTGGATCTTAATATCAGAATACAGGAAGGCACAGTGGTGACGTCTTTATACAAAAAACCGACAGACCGTAACACCATACTCCGATACGACAGCTGCCATCCAGTATCTACTGTTAGGAGTGTACCTTATTCCCAACTCTTGAGAATGTGTATGATCAATAGTAATGTACAAGAAAGGGATAAGCAATTGGATGAAATGGAATCGAGATTAAGCGCTAGAGGTTACCCACGACAATTATTGGCCCAGGCCAGAGCAAAAGCGATTAGCAAAAATAGGACCGAAAGTCTTAAACCAAAGAGAGTCAAAAAACTAGGTGACGTCATCCCTTGGGTGTGTGAATACAATGTATATAGTAATCATACACAAAAGCAGGTCAAAAAACTGTGGCCCCTGGTATCAACTGATCCGGACTTGCCTGTATTTCGTCATCAAAGAGTGATGCCCAGTTATATGAAAGGGCGGAGCATTAAAGACATGGTCGTTAAAACGGACATGGCAAAATTTAAAGAGATCCCAAAACATTTTCTGAAACGTAAGAACGGGTGCTTTAAATGCACAGGATGTACGACCTGTGCACATACGTCTGTGGGAGACAGTATTACACATCCATGTTCAGGTAAAAAATATCCCATCAAATGGCCTTTAACGTGTACTACCAAATTCGTAATTTATGCCATCATGTGTCCATGTGGTAGATACTATATTGGCAAGACCGAATGTCAATTTAAAACCAGGATGGCACAACACAGGTTGGCTATCAGGAATGCTCTTGCATCAGGCATTGGGGACTAACCTGTAGCCAAACACTTTTTGGAATACAGACATACCATGGCTACTTTTAAGCACAGAATCATCGACCATGTGCCGGAATCTATGCGGGGCGGTAATAGAGGTAAAAAGCTCTCACAATTAGAGTCTATGTGGATTCATAAACTAAACACCCTTAGACCTGCTGGTCTCAATGACAATCCAGGCCTTATTAATTTTATTTAATGGGGGTAGAGATCCCCTAAAATTGCCCAGTTATGCGACATCTGCACCATAATCCTTGAAGAATTTTAATTGATAGGGTTTGGGAATAATATGAGTAATGCGAGGGTGGCGGTCTATATAAGGGATATTCATTTAATTTAATTTAAGTTAGGGCAGCAATACAGACTAACAGGAAAGCCGTGACAATATAAAAACCAACTCTGGGTATCTGTGATAGGTGTTTACTATTAGGTTATATCTTTTAGATTGTAGTATGGGCTTATAATGTACGGTGGTGTGGCCATTAGGTTGGTCCATGTATTATTTTTCCACGTTGTAGATATTTATGTTAAAAAAGTCCTTTTTTTATGCACTATGGCCCTCATTCCGAGTTGATCGCTCGGTATTTTTCATCGCAGTGAAATTCCGCTTAGTACGCATGCGCAATATTCGCACTGCGACTGCGCCAAGTAATTTTACAATGGAGATAGTATTTTTACTCACGGCTTTTTCATCGCTCCGGCGATCGTAATGTGATTGACAGGAAATGGGTGTTACTGGGCGGAAACAGGCCGTTTTATGGGCGTGCGGGAAAAAACGCTACCGTTTCCGGAAAAAACGCAGGAGTGGCCGGGGAAACGGGGGAGTGTCTGGGCGAACGCTGGGTGTGTTTGTGACGTCAAAACAGGAACGACAAGCACTGAACTGATCGCACAGGCAGAGTAAGTCTGAAGCTACTCTGAAACTGCTAAGTAGTTAGTAATCGCAATATTGCGAATACATCGGTCGCAATTTTAAGAAGCTAAGATTCACTCCCAGTAGGCGGCGGCTTAGCGTGTGTAACTCTGCTAAAATCGCCTTGCGAGCGATCAACTCGGAATGAGGGCCTATGTTATGTCTGACCTGGCATCACGCAACAAGAGCACTTTATATTCATGACACAAAGTAATTTAGTAATACTAAAAGTCTATAATAACTGTTTTTAGCAGTAATGTTCATGGCACTGTATAATTAAGGTTGTGTACATGTTCCTCTGTTGCCAGGCAGCGTTGCCATGGACGCGCCTCCAGGCGCCGGCGCGTCACTTCCGCTGAGACAACAGTGACGACGAGCTGGACGCCGGGACGGCCCGGCCAGCGGCACACGCGAGAGGGGATGTTCTTACTGGGGGGTAAGTCTTATTTAAGCACATTGTTTGTTGTTAAGCACTAATCCTGACGAAGGGGGAGACCCCGAAACGTTGATATGCACTATTACAAGTTTTAAGCTGTTTCAAGACTGAGTGCCACCTCATCATTCCTTGCCGTTATCCATATGAGCCTTGTCCCTGGAGGAGGGCACCAGAGCAGGTCAGCCCCATTGTCGGAGCATAAAATTGGCTATATATATATATATATATATATATATATATATATATATATATATAGAAGGAAAAATCTGGCGGCACTCAGGAGACTGTATCAACCAATTTAAGTGTTTATTGGAGCAACATCCAACAATTGTTTCGGGCCTCCGCCCGTCGTCAGGGATGCAAACCACATACAAAACATACATTTTATACCCCAGTGAAGACCTCCCCCACACATGTGCAATACAGACATTAATCATCTCACCTGCAGGTCCACTCACCGTGACGAACGCCAAACTGTTAGCCGCCGCCACGAGCCGTTCCGCTCATCAGCTGCTGCCGCACAGTAGATGACGTCATCCAGGAGCGCCCGCAGGGAGACGGAGATCCAGCATAAGAATCGGTTACCTAGGTAACCAAAACAACAAAGCATATTTAAACAGACATTAGTGTAATCCAACAATACCAAAATACAAACAAATCTAAAAAACATATAGTGAAAACATGAATAATGATTCATAATAAAAACAAACAAACAAACTACGGGACGCAATACTATAAATTTTCCCATAGATAAAGAATTAGTCAATGTGGCATATGAATAAATATATAAGATCATGTTAATCACGGCATCAGTTGGGTGCTAAATCAATCATTTAATAGTCTAAATAATTCATAATAAATACAGAAATCTGTTTTATATGCATTAAAAGTTTATAGAAAGCTATGCAGCCCATGTTGTTCATTTAGGCCTTTAGGGGCCAATGTATCTAATCTAAAAATCCAACGGCACTCCAATTGGAGTAGCTTTTTGCCCCTATCTCCACCCCTAATTGATGCCGGAACATGATCTATAAGCCTACTCCTAATACTCGCAATACTATGCGATTGTTGCGCACAATGGCGGGCCATGGGCTGATCACTAGATCCTGATTCCAAAGCTGCCCTAATGGCCGACCGATGGTTAGCCATCCTCTCTTTGAATTGGCATTCTGTCTTGCCCACGTAATACAATCCACATGGGCAAGACAGCACATAGATTACAAATCTTGACGTGCAGGTGAGGGGGAAATTAATAGTATATTTTTTACCTGATCTTGGGTGTGAGATATAATCACCCACTAACATAGAGCGACAGGTGACACAACCAATGCATCTGAAGCATCCAGGTTTACGTGATAAAAAATGCTGTTTAGGCTTAGCCTTCACAAGCTCTGTTACATCAACTTTTACAAGCAAGTCCTTCAGATTTTTACCTCTAGAATATGCAGGCATTATTCTAGTATTGAGTAGACCTGGAAGGTCCTTATCAGTATTAATGATGGGCCAGAACTTTTTGATTTCCCTTTTTGTGTTATTACTTGCTTCAGTAAATCTATTGACCCAGGGAATTTTTTGTACCCCATTATCTATCTCAATCTTACTCTTTAAAGATGTTTCTCTAGGAATCTCAAGGACCCTTTGTTTGGTGGCCATTTTAAACAGAATTTGTTGCACAAATGGAAGAACAGGCTGTGCCGGGATGTGCATTTGCACAATTAAACACTAAAGAATGTTTCAGTTATTCTGATGTGGAGGCTGAGCATATACTCAGTTCCTGTAAAATACAGGCTGAATCATCTGATCCTGAGAATGCTGACCTTTATAAGGATCTATATTTTCTGAAAAAACGTGAATTGGACTATATGTATCATGCCCTAACCCTGGCAGATTATTATAAAGAAAAACAGATCCCCAGAGGTTTCAGGGTACGGAACACTCCTACTATAGGTCGTTACAATGCACCTTTTTGCAAGAAATGGGTCGGCATTCTCAATAAGTGCTCCATGGACTTGCTCCTACTCGTTATTGAAGAATCCTCAAAGGAGTTGACAACAGTAAGAGGGAGGATTACAGAGTTTGAGACCAAATTTAAACCTGCCCTTGCACAGGATGTACAGGTGAATTGGTTGGAGAAACTATCCACGCAGTTGGACCAGTATAAAAAGGACTTAATTAAATTTAAACGTGACAAGAAGCGATTAGTCCAACAAGATTATGACCAAAATCGGGTATATGTATGGTTAACAAGCCCGGCTCCCCGTAATCAACAGAAGCCGTTTCATCACAATCGGAGAACAAGGGCCCGCTTTACGGACTATGAGGGATCAAGCACTTCCATCAGTGATAATGATTTGCAAATAGCGAGCACTTCACAGCAAGAGCGCCCTTTAGGGGCAATTACCCGAGCTGCAGTTGGCAGGCCACCAAAAGGACGCGGCGAGGGGGCCAAAGAAAAAGGCAGAACAAAAACCAAGACACGCAAGTAAGGGAAGTGGTTTTTAATTTATCTAAATCCCCACTGTCTCAGCTAGAACGTAAGGTCCTGGCTAAAGGGCTCTCTTTCATCCCTACTGTTCGTCACGATCCCTTCCAGTGGAAGGTTGAGTCGTTTAAGTTCAATAGGACATTGAAATTGCGTGAACACTTTAAGACTCAATCAACTACAGTGTTTGACACTGACACGGACATTCCCAGGCAGCTTAAAAAACTGCAACCTAAATCAAAATTTGAACCTATTTCTAATAGTCCATCGATTAGAACTTTTTCACGATTAATGGACAATCTTGGTAACAAATGCAACCAGCATTTAAAGGGCTGCAATAATATGACAGGCCCTGAACGGCAGGCACTTAAAAATCTTCAGTCTCGTACTGACATTGTTATCAGAAGCGCCGATAAGGGCGGAGCCATAGTCGTTCAGGACCTGTCAGATTATATTTCAGAATGTGAGAAACAGCTGTCAGATGTCAATACATATGAGAGATTGATGAGAGATCCAACTATGGATTATAAAAGCGAATTGGACAGTGTGTTAACTAGGGCTGTAGATAAAACATGGATTTCTAATGAATTATCTATGGCTTTAAGAACTTCTCATCCAATGGTGCCCATGTTTTACACACTGCCCAAGCTACATAAAGATAGTGAGAAACCCCCTGGCAGACCGATTATATCTGCCAGGGGATCTCTATTCCAGCCAATCTCAGTGTATTTAGATGCCCTATTGAATCCGTGTGTACAACAATCATTGTCCTATCTTAAAGATACAAATGATCTTCTGGCTCGTTTGGATAACTTGGGTGAATTGGCACCTGATACAGTTTTCTGTAGTGCTGATGTTGTTGGGTTATATACGTGTATTCCCCATGATCTGGGTATATCAGCAGTTGCATCACTCATTACAGATAATCCTTATTATGTTGGCCCTCCGGTGGAATTTTTTCTGGAATTGTTACTCTTGGTGTTGACTAGGAATTATTTTTTATTTAATGGAAATTTTTTTCTACAGCGGCTTGGCTGTGCGATGGGGTCGAATGTGGCCCCGTCGTACGCCAATGCCTTTATGTGTTGGGTAGAGAAACCCCTGTTACTAACAAATCCTTTCAGTCATTACATCATTATGTACGTTAGGTTCATAGATGATTTGTTAATCATATGGGGTGGACCAATGGAATGTTTGAGGAATCTTCTTGATGCTCACAATGCCTCTTCTAGTGTTGTGAAATTCACGTATGATATGAGTTTGTCAACTGTAAATTTCTTGGATGTCTGCATTACGCATGCTGACAATCAGTTATTTACATCATTATATGTTAAAGACACAGATCGCAACACCATCCTTAAATCAGACAGTTTCCATCCCCCTTCATTAAAATATGGTTTACCATACTCCCAGATGCTCAGGGTGCGTCGCATCACAAGTGATCCCTCTAAGATTGATGGAGCATTGGATGATATGGTATCAAAGTTTGAACAAAGGGGTTATGATTATAAGAGGTTATTGGCCACCAAACAAAGGGTCCTTGAGATTCCTAGAGAAACATCTTTAAAGAGTAAGATTGAGATAGATAATGGGGTACAAAAAATTCCCTGGGTCAATAGATTTACTGAAGCAAGTAATAACACAAAAAGGGAAATCAAAAAGTTCTGGCCCATCATTAATACTGATAAGGACCTTCCAGGTCTACTCAATACTAGAATAATGCCTGCATATTCTAGAGGTAAAAATCTGAAGGACTTGCTTGTAAAAGTTGATGTAACAGAGCTTGTGAAGGCTAAGCCTAAACAGCATTTTTTATCACGTAAACCTGGATGCTTCAGATGCATTGGTTGTGTCACCTGTCGCTCTATGTTAGTGGGTGATTATATCTCACACCCAAGATCAGGTAAAAAATATACTATTAATTTCCCCCTCACCTGCACGTCAAGATTTGTAATCTATGTGCTGTCTTGCCCATGTGGATTGTATTACGTGGGCAAGACAGAATGCCAATTCAAAGAGAGGATGGCTAACCATCGGTCGGCCATTAGGGCAGCTTTGGAATCAGGATCTAGTGATCAGCCCATGGCCCGCCATTGTGCGCAACAATCGCATAGTATTGCGAGTATTAGGAGTAGGCTTATAGATCATGTTCCGGCATCAATTAGGGGTGGAGATAGGGGCAAAAAGCTACTCCAATTGGAGTGCCGTTGGATTTTTAGATTAGATACATTGGCCCCTAAAGGCCTAAATGAACAACATGGGCTGCATAGCTTTCTATAAACTTTTAATGCATATAAAACAGATTTCTGTATTTATTATGAATTATTTAGACTATTAAATGATTGATTTAGCACCCAACTGATGCCGTGATTAACATGATCTTATATATTTATTCATATGCCACATTGACTAATTCTTTATCTATGGGAAAATTTATAGTATTGCGTCCCGTAGTTTGTTTGTTTGTTTTTATTATGAATCATTATTCATGTTTTCACTATATGTTTTTTAGATTTGTTTGTATTTTGGTATTGTTGGATTACACTAATGTCTGTTTAAATATGCTTTGTTGTTTTGGTTACCTAGGTAACCGATTCTTATGCTGGATCTCCGTCTCCCTGCGGGCGCTCCTGGATGACGTCATCTACTGTGCGGCAGCAGCTGATGAGCGGAACGGCTCGTGGCGGCGGCTAACAGTTTGGCGTTCGTCACGGTGAGTGGACCTGCAGGTGAGATGATTAATGTCTGTATTGCACATGTGTGGGGGAGGTCTTCACTGGGGTATAAAATGTATGTTTTGTATGTGGTTTGCATCCCTGACGACGGGCGGAGGCCCGAAACAATTGTTGGATGTTGCTCCAATAAACACTTAAATTGGTTGATACAGTCTCCTGAGTGCCGCCAGATTTTTCCTTCTACAATTTGGATGTCTACATCTTATGGAGGGCACCGGAGCAGTTTCTGCAGCAGCAGGGGGAGTGCCGGCCGTTTTGCTTCTATATATATATATATATATATATATATATATATATATATATATATATATATATATATATATATAATTTTTTTTTTTTTTTTAATTACTTCTGCAGGAGCATAACAAAACTTTTTGTCCATCTCCAAAAGTTACCAAGATTCAGGAGGCTGTACCAGAATATATTCTGGTTCCCTAGGTTGGGAGCTGTGGAACCAGCGGAGGGATCCAGATGCCCCTAGACCACCAGGGAAAAGATAATTGCAATTTACCTATTTATACACATTTAAAACATTTCTCAGTTTAAATTTAAAATACATTTTGTACATTCTGTGCCTAGTGCCCATCTTTTGCTACCATAACCCTATAGACCAGGAATAACAGCTCCCAACTACACATTTACTCAAATGCATTAAACATTTTATTGTTGATACATATAAAGTATACATTTTTATTCTGGGGCACAAACATTATTACAAATCTTGCTTTTTCAAATACTAGCGACTTTAACCCTTTCTGTGCTTTGAAGTGCCATCAGCTGCTCTACCAGTCTCCAGGCTTCTTCAACATACTCGGCTCCCCACGCAGAGGTTCCACTATTCCAGCCCTGCACTTTAACTTACCTGAGGCTGCATAAGAAAACCCAGAGCTTCTACATTCCCCAGGACACACTGCATCCATGATCACCCTGCATAGTGCCGCAGCCGCTGTAATAAAGCCAATGAGGGTTTTACACTGCACCAGGAGCCAGCTGCTCAAGTGGTGCAGTCAACAGATTCGATCAAAGTGGACTTTTTTTTATTTCCTCGCTGTTTGCCTCTCAGCGCCAGATTTTAAACCACACCAAAGCCACCGGGATCTATCTAGGGCTGCAGCACAAACACATTTCTGAAATATATACATGTTACATGGGTCCCCAGCCTCACTTTGTAAATCTTACCTTACAGTACAGATGTCTGACATAGGCAGATTTACAAAATTTCTGAGGATGGGATGTACCAACGAAAAAATGCAGCCACAAAAAGCAAAACTTTCCAGAGCTTGTACCAGCTAGGCAATGTGTTGTCTATAGAAGCCTACAGTATGTGTTTCTTTACGCAGCATTCCCGAGGGAGATCCAGAGGAAGGATCCCTCTACGACCTCCAATTCCCCTCTGATCTACAAAACTCTAGCATATACGTAGGCCAACTCCCGTACACGTGTAGCAGGACTCCTGGGTATCAAGCCTGGATGTCCTCACAAGCAAGGACAGCTCTTATCGGAAGTTCTGTCCTTCGCATTTATATATACAATTATTCATTCATATGGCATTAATAAACGCATATATACGTGCGATATGTTGCAGGATGTATTGCATCCAACATGATACATCAAGCCTTTAGAGAGATCAAAGTGGAGCAAAGCCTGTAAAATGAGAGAAGCTCATTGATTGGTACTTTATCTCTTGAAGATATGATAAATTTCCCCCACAGTACCATACCCCAAAGATGAATGCTACATAAATGTTTGTATATTGTATTGTAGCCTATTACACCTTCTCGCCTTTCTTGGTCTTCTTCCAATTACCCCTATATTTATCTCCACTACCCACCATATTATGATTTTTCATGTTTTTTTTTGCTTTTCTTCTATGTACAAATAAATACAAATAAAAGCTCCCGAAAGATAGAATTCCCTAAATAGGGCACGCAGCAATTAATCCTAAAATAGGGATTTTGTGTGCAAAGGGAACAGCAATGTTTTAATTTTTATTGCAGATGACAAAGACTACGGATCTATCAGTTAAATAGAACTGTACTGTATATTGTGCCCCTGTATTCCATAAGCCTGCATGCACTGCTTTTAAATGTAATGAAGCCAAATGTATTTATAGCACATGGGTGTAGTTATAATGATGCTACATTTCTAGGCTCTGAACAATTGATGTCAATTCAACCTCCAAAAACCATGTATTTCAGATATAGGTTCTTGTGCAATCTTGTACTGCCGTTTTTCACGCCAAGTCTTCACATGCACATGTAGCCTGGATAAAACCTGTCTGGATACCAGGAAGACATGTGTTGATTAGTAGGCCAGCTGCTGGATTGTTCAGGCGGGTGTGTTGAAATACTGTACTGGTACAGTATTACTTAATGTAACACACTCTACATGAATGGAACAAGTCAAACTTTTTTCAGTTAATGTTTACTGATTAAGGGGCCGAATCACAACTGCACACAAGTCTGTTCGCAGATGGATCTTGTGATTTTTGTACTTTATATGCTTAGTGGCTGAGAATACACATGTACAAGAGATTTCCAAATTGCACGCAACCAAGACACATCTCCACTTGCAGTTGAATAAGCATTATTGGGCGGTAATGTGATTTTTGCACATAGGCTTTAGCGAGTGTGTGTCAAAAGCTTGGAATTGCAATTGAGGGCTATGCAAAGTTGTGGGGAGAAGGTCAACTGCTAATAGGCAGACATTAAATACTGCAGGGCCATTGTTAATCCCAAAACATTTGGTTTATGTTAGAAAGAATTTAGATCAGTGTTCAAGGGCTTTTTCACAACTGCTGGTAAATTACAGTCAATATGCATAATCACATATGCACGCCAAGAATATGCAAGTGGATAAACATGGTGAATATTCATACTGTACTAAGAAAGTACTATATATAACTCTGTAAATACAACTAGTGCAGTGGCCCTCACCGCTGTATGCTAAGGGGCCACATCCAGAGCACAGATCCACATCCTTGTTGCAGCATACAGAATGTCACAATAACAGCAACAGAATCTGGAGGACAGATGTACTAGACATATTTTGTCGTATATAACTATACAATGCCAACAACAAAGCTTTCCTTAAGGTGGCCATACACTAGTGCGACTTCTCTGATGGGAGAAGTCCCATACGTTGCGCTTGAACTGCCCGGCGGCTTCCCGGGCAGCAGGATCGAATATAATACATCGGCCGCCGGATCTGAAAAATCTATACTGCAGCCTCTGCAATACACAGGCTCCGATCCGATGAGAACGGGACAACGCATTGGATCGGATTGACATACGATTTGCCACTTTTCATCCGATTTCTTGGCTCGATGCAATGAAATCGGGCAAAATCGTACTAGTGTATGGGCACCTTTAGGCTAGAGATCCTACATACTGGTTGGATATTCACATGTACAGAGGCCAAAACATTAGTAGGTTCACAGAGACACTACATCAGGAAGCTGTGAAACGATGCAGAGCACATGGAACAAGAAATACATTATGTGGTTAGTAATGTGGTTATGGGTTTTTATTCCATAGAACAATACACAACTTAAAAAAGTTTATACCGGATTGTCACCTCTGCTAGTAATGCAAATCAAACCCCTAGATTCCCACATTTGCTAAGCGCTGATGTTAGTAGAGGAGTGTGGACATGAAGAGTGGATTGGCAATATTTACTACAACACGTCATCATGAACAGCTCTACTCTCATCTGTCAGTACTGTGGAACCAAAGTCTGCATTTCAGTTAGAACACCAACTGAAATGCTCTATATGTTGAGAGTAGCCAAATAGCAGGTGTATAACCCTTATAAAAGGAAAGCTCAAATGGATGTGTTCACTGCTCCTCACTATTAGAAGACAAGCACAGATGAAGGCACCACAAAGTTCTGATGTATAGCATTAAGGAGCATAGCGCCGCAGACTGCAAAGCAGCCCAGCAAAACTATTAGCACACTGGTCATTCTAATCAGTGTGTATTGCGTGACCAGAGGAGACAGCCGGGGTGCATTCCTAGTAACCTAGTTTAGGAGGTTGAAAAAAAGACCATTAGTCCATCCTCTTTTTATTATAACTATAGTACGTGATCTATCTTCCATAACCCTGTATATCATTATCCATTAGGAATGTATCTAGCCCATTCTTAAAAGTATTGACTGAGTCTGCCATTACCATTCTCTCAGGCAGGGAATTCCAAACATGTATTGTCCTTACTGTGAAGAAACCTTTTCGCCGCTGTGTGCGGAATCTCCTCTCCTCTAACCTAAGTGGGTGTCCACGTGTCTTCTGTGTTGATCTTACCAAAACAGATCCCCAGCAAGCTCTGGGTATTGTGCCTGATAAAGATGGAAACCATCTTTGTTCATAGACTCCATATTGCTAAGCTGTTTATAATTGTTTATCAGATCAGAGTTGATATAGGAAAGAACTGCAAGGCGTTGCACTTTGAGTGAACTATATTGAAACCTTCTTATGATCTATTTTTATTACTTTTCTCTGACGTCCTAGTGGATGCTGGGAACTCCGTAAGGACCAGGGGAATAGCGGCTCCGCAGGAGACTGGGCACAAAAGTAAAGCTTTAGGACTACCTGGTGTGCACTGGCTCCTCCCCCCCATGACCCTCCTCCAAGCCTCAGTTAGATTTTTGTGCCCGGCCGAGAAGGGTGCACACTAGGGGCTCTCCTGAGCTTCTTAGTAAAAGTTTAGTTTTAGGTTTTTTATTTTCAGTGAGACCTGCTGGCAACAGGCTCACTGCATCGAGGGACTAAGGGGAGAAGAAGCGAACTCACCTGCGTGCAGAGTGGATTGGGCTTCTTAGGCTACTGGACACCATTAGCTCCAGAGGGACCGAACACAGGCCCAGCCTCGGAGCTCGGTCCCAGAGCCGCGCCGCCGGCCCCCTTACAGAGCCAGAAGCAAGAAGAGGTCCGGAAAAATCGGCGGCAGAAGACATCAGTCTTCACCAAGGTAGCGCACAGCACTGCAGCTGTGCGCCATTGCTCCTCATACACACCTCACACTGCAGTCACTGAGGGTGCAGGGCGCTGGGGGGGGGGGCGCCCTGAGCAGCAATAAAAACACCTTGGCTGGCAAACATACATCACATATAACCCCCAGGGCTATATGGATGTATTTTAACCCCTGCCAGAATCCATAAAAATGCAGGAGAAAAGTCCGCGAAAAAGGGGCGGAGCCTATCTCCTCAGCACACTGGCGCCATTTTCTCTCACAGCTCCGTTGGAGGGTAGCTCCCTGGCTCTCCCCTGCAGTTACTACACTACAGAAAGGGGTTAAAAAAGAGAGGGGTGCACTAATTAGGCGCAGTATTAATAAAACTGCAGCTATAAGGGGAAAAACACTTCTATAAGGTTATCCCTGTATATATACAGCGCTCTGGTGTGTGCTGGCATACTCTCCCTCTGTCTCCCCAAAGGGCTAGTGGGGTCCTGTCCTCTATCAGAGCATTCCCTGTGTGTGCTGTGTGTCGGTACGATTGTGTCGACATGTATGAGGAGGAAAATGGTGTGGAGGCGGAGCAATTGCCTTTAATGGAGATGTCACCCCCTAGGGAGTCGACACCTGAGTGGCTGAGCTTATGGAAGGAATTACGTGACAGTGTCAGCTCTTTACAAAAGATTGATGACACGAGACAGCCGGCTACTCAGCCTGTGCCTGTCCAGGTGTCTCAAAAGCCATCAGGGGCTCTAAAACGCCCGTTACCTCAGATGGCAGATACAGACGCCGACACGGATACTGACTCCAGTGTCGACGATTAAGAGACGAATGTGACTTCCAGTAGGGCCACTCGTTACATGATTGAGGCTATGGAAAATGTTTTACATATTTCTGATAATACCAGTACCACTAAAAAGGGTATTATGTTGGGTGAGAAAAAACTGCCAATAGTTTTTCCTGCATCTGAGGAATTAAATAAAGTGTGTGATGATGCGTGGGTTTCCCTCGATAAAAACTGTTAATTCCTAAAAAGTTATTAGCATCATACCCCTTCCCGCCAGAGGATAGGGCACGTTGGGAAACACCCCCTAGGGTGGATAAAGCGCTCACACGCTTGTCTAAACAGGTGGCACTACCGTCCCTGGATACGGCCGCCCTTAAGGAACCTGCTGACAGAAAGCAGGAAAATATCCTAAAAATGTATATACACTCACACGGGTGTGATACTGCGACCAGCAATCGCCTCAGCCTGGATGTGCAGTGCTGGGGTGGCTTGGTCGGATTCCCTGACTGACAATATTGATACCCTAGATAGGGACAGTATATTACTGACTATAGAGCATTTAAAAGATGCATTTCTATATATGCGTGATGCACAGAGGGATATTTGCCGACTGGCATCAAGAGTAAGTGCGCTGTCCATTTCTGCCAGAAGAGGGTTATGGACAAGACAGTGGTCAGGTGATGCTGATTCCAAAAGGCATATGGAAGTATTGCCTTATAAAAGGGAGGAGTTATTTGGGGTAGGTCTAACAGACCTGGTGGCCACGGCAACGGCTGGGAAATCCACATTTTTACCCCAGGTAGCCTCTCAACATAAGAAGACGCCGTATTATCAGGCGCAGTCCTTTAGGCCCCATAAGGCCAAGCGGGCAAAAGACTCCTCATTTCTGCCCCGTGGCAGAGGGAGAGGAAAAAGGCTGCAGCAGAAGCCATTCACAAGCTGTATTCCCAGCAGGTGATAATCAAGGTACCCCTCCTACAACAGGGGAAGGGGTATTATTCCACGCTGTTTGTGGTACCGAAGCCGGACGGCTCGGTGAGACTTATTTTAAATCTGAAATCCTTGAACACTTACATACAAAGGTTCAAATTCAAGATGGAGTCACTCAGAGCAGTGATTGCAAACCTGGAAGAAGGGGACTATATGGTGTCTCTGGACATCAAAGATGCTTACCTACATGTCCCAATTTACCCTTCTCACCAAGGGTACCTCAGGTTTGTGGTACAGAACTGTCACTATCAGTTTCAGACGCTGCAGTTTGGATTGTCCACGGCACCCCGGGTCTTTACCAAGGTAATGGCCGAAATGATGATACTCTTTCGAAGGAAGGGAGTTTTAGTTATCCCTTACTTGGACGATCTCCTGATAAGGGCAAGATCCAGGGAACAGTTGGAAGTCGGAGTAGCACTATCTCAGATAGTGCTGCGCCAGCACGGTTGGATTCTCAATATTCCAAAATCGCAGCTGATCCCGACGACACGACTTCTATTCCTAGGGATGATCCTGGACACAGTCCAGAAAAAGGTGTTTCTCCCGGAGGAGAAAGCCAGGGAGTTATCCGAACTAGTCAGAAATCTCCTAAAACCAGGCCAAGTCTCAGTGCATCAATGCACAAGGGTCCTGGAAAAGATGGTGGCTTCTTACGAAGCAATCCCATTCGGCAGATTCCACGCAAGAACTTTCCAGTGGGATCTGCTAGACAAATGGTCCGGGTCGCATCTTCAGATGCATCGGCGGATAATCTTGTCACCAAGGACAAGGGTGTCTCTCCTGTGGTGTTTGCAGAGTGCTCATCTTCTAGAGGGCCGCAGATTCGGCATTCAGGACTGGGTCCTGGTGACCACGGATGCCAGCCTGAGAGGCTGGGGAGCAGTCACACAGGGAAGGAATTTCCAGGGCTTGTGGTCAAGCCTGGAGACATCACTTCACATAAATATCCTGGAGCTAGGGCCATCTACAATGCTCTAAGCCTAGCAAGACCTCTGCTTCAAGGTCAGCCGGTGCTGATCCAGTCAGACAACATCACGGCAGTCGCCCACGTAAACAGACAGGGCGGCACAAGAAGCAGAAGGGCAATGACAGAAGTTGCAAGGATTCTTCGCTGGGCGGAAAATCATGTGATAGCACTGTCAGCAGTGTTCATTCCGGGAGTGGACAACTGGGAAGCAGACTTCCTCAGCAGACACGACCTCCACCTGGGAGAGTGGGGACTTCACCCAGAAGTCTTCCACATGATTGTGAACCGTTGGGAAAAACCAAAGGTGGACATGATGGCGTCCCGCCTCAACAAAAAACTAGACCGGTATTGCGCCAGGTCAAGGGACCCTCAGGCAATAGCTGTGGACGCTCTGGTAACACCGTGGGTGTACCAGTCAGTGTATGTGTTCCCTCCTCTGCCTCTCATACCCAAGGTACTGAGAATCATAAGAAGGAGAGAAGTAAGGACTATACTCGTGGCTCCGGATTGGCCAAGAAGGACTTGGTACCCGGAACTTCAAGAGATGCTCACAGAGGACCCGTGGCCTCTACCTCTAAGAAAGGACCTGCTCCAGCAGGGACCCTGTCTGTTCCAAGACTTACCGCGGCTGCGTTTGACGGCATGGCGGTTGAACGCCGGATCCTGAAGGAAAAAGGCATTCCGGGTGAAGTCATCCCTACCCTGATCAAAGCCAGGAAGGATGTAACCGTACAGCATTATCACCGTATTTGGCGTAAATATGTTGCGTGGTGCGAGGCCAGGAAGGCCCCTACAGAGGAATTTCAACTGGGTCCTTTCCTGCATTTCCTGCAAACAGGACTGTCTATGGGCCTAAAATTAGGGTCCATTAAGGTTCAAATTTCGGCCCTGTCAATTATCTTCCAGAAAGAACTGGCTTCAGTTCCTGAAGTTCAGACGTTTGTCAAAGGGGTACTGCATATACAGCCTCCTTTTGTGCCTCCAGTGGCACCTTGGGATCTCAATGTAGTTTTGGGGTTCCTAAAATCACATTGGTTTGAACCACTCACCACTGTGGACTTAAAATATCTCACATGGAAAGTGGTAATGCTGTTGGCCCTGGCTTCAGCCAGGCGTGTCTCAGAATTGGCGGCTTTATCCTATAAAAGCCCTTACCTAATTTTTCATACGGACAGGGCAGAATTGAGGACTCGTCCTCAATTTCTCCCTAAGGTGGTTTTCAGCGTTTCACTTGAACCAGCCTATTGTGGTACCTGCGGCTACTAGGGACTTGGAGGACTCCAAGTTGCTGGACGTAGTCAGGGCCCTGAAAATATATGTTTCCAGGACGGCTGGAGTCAGAAAATCTGACTCGCTGTTTATCCTGTATGCACCCAACAAGCTGGGTGCTCCTGCTTCTAAGCAGACTATTGCTCGTTTGATTTGTAGTACAATTCAGCTTGCACATTCTGTGGCAGGCCTGCCACAGCCAAAATCTGTAAAAGCCCATTCCACAAGGAAGGTGGGCTCATCTTGGGCGGCTGCCCGAGGGGTCTCGGCTTTACAACTTTGCCGAGCAGCTACTCGGTCAGGGGCAAACACGTTTGCTAAATTCTACAAATTTGATACCCTGGCTGAGGAGGACCTGGAGTTCTCTCATTCGGTGCTGCAGAGTCATCCGCACTCTCCCGCCCGTTTGGGAGCTTTGGTATAATTCCCATGGTCCTTACGGAGTTCCCAGCATCCACTAGGACGTCAGAGAAACTAAGAATTTACTTACCGATAATTCTATTTCTCGTAGTCCGTAGTGGATGCTGGGCGCCCATCCCAAGTGCGGATTGTCTGCAATACTTGCACATAGTTATTGTTACAAAAATCGGGTTATTATTGTTGTGAGCCATCTTTTCAGAGGCTCCTCTGTTATCATGCTGTTAACTGGGTTCAGATCACAGGTTGTACGGTGTGATTGGTGTGGCTGGTATGAGTCTTACCCGGGATTCAAAATCCTTCCTTATTGTGTACGCTCGTCCGGGCACAGTATCCTAACTGAGGCTTGGAGGAGGGTCATGGGGGGAGGAGCCAGTGCACACCAGGTAGTCCTAAAGCTTTACTTTTGTGCCCAGTCTCCTGCGGAGCCGCTATTCCCCTGGTCCTTACGGAGTTCCCAGCATCCACTACGGACTACGAGAAATAGAATTATCGGTAAGTAAATTCTTATTTTCTGAGTAAAATGTAAATGTCAGCAGCTAGACATATGGGCTTCACAGGTGTCCAGTAGTTTGCGGTAAGAGAGGTGTGAAAACATAACTAGACATAGCATGTCTCACATTTAGCAAAATTCCCCTAACTAACCCATTTAAAAGCACATACAGTATAAAAATATAGGCGTTGGCAAATATATTACGTATAAGATAAGAGTTTTATTAGCCAATAGGATTAAGCTTCGTGTCAGGAATCGACAACACCATATGTTAATTTGTATCCTTTATAATGTGCTGTTTCCAGGAAATAAAACCTGCTTCTGTTTCTGCTATTTCCTACTTCACTCTATTTAACTGGTAACTGGCTACAGCCATGAATGAACCTGATGCTGACCGATTGAGTGTGTGCTTGAGCTTGGATCAGCGAGGGGTGCCCTGTCCTGGGGTTACCTTTATCATCCCCTTAAATATTTATAAATGTTGATCATGTCACCTCTTAATTTCCTCTTTTCCAGTGAGAACATGTCAAGCCTTGCAAGTCTCTCCTGGAATTCCAGCGTCTCCATCCCCTTAATTAGTTTGGTCGCCCGTCTCTGAACCTTTTCTAGTTCCAGGATATCTTCTTTGTAGTAAGGTGCCCAAAATTGTGCACAGTATTCCAGATGGGCTTTATACAGTGGGAGTATAACACTCATCCCTTGCATCAATACCCCTCTTTATGCATGCTAGTACCTTGTTTGCCTTTTTTGCTGCAATCCTACATTGGGGGCTGCTGCTAAGTTTGTAATCTATGTGAACACCTAAATCTTTTTCCAGTATGGAGTCCCCTAACACCACCCCATTTAGTGTGTAGGTGTTATTTTTGTTCTTGCTACCAAAGTGCATTACCTTGCACTTGTCTGTATTGAAACTCATTCTCCATTTTACTGCCCATGACTCCAGTTTGAATAAATCCTTCTGGAGAGACTTAGCATCTCCCTCCGAATTTATAACCTTACATAGTTTGGTATCATCTGCAAAAATTGACACCATGCTCTCTAGACCTTCTGCTAGATCGTTAATGAAAATGTTGAACAATAGTGGTCCAAGGGGGTCATTCAGAGTTTATCGCTCGCTAGCTGTTTTTAGCAGCCGTGCAAACACTAAGCCGCCGCCCTCTGGGAGTGTATCTTAGCTTAGTAGAAGTGCGAACGAAAGGATCGCAGAGCGGCTATAAAAAAATATTGTGCAGTTTCTGAGTAGCTTCAGACCTACTCAGCGCTTGCGATCACTTCAGACCATTCAGTTTCGGATTTAACGTCACAAACACGCCCTGCGTTCGGCCAGCCACGCCTGCATTTTTCCTGGCACGCCTGCTTTTTTCGAACACTCCCTGAAAATGGTCACTTGACACCCAGAAACGCCCACTTTATGTCAATCACTCTGCGGCCAGAAGTGCGACTGAAAAGCTTCGCTAGACCTCGTGTGAAACTACATCGGCCGTTGTGAAAGTACGTTGCGTGTGCGCATTGCGCCGCATACGCAGAAGTGACATTTTTTTGGCATCATCGCTGTGCAGCGAACATTTTCAGCTAGCGATCAACTCGGAATGACCCCCGAAGTACAGACCCTTGTGTCAGTCCATTTAGTACTTTAGTCCAATTTGAAAAAGATCCATTTACCACACTGCGCTGCTCCCTATTATCTAACAAATTATTAACCCAAGTGCATATTGTGCTCCCTAGCCCCAATTTTTGTAACTTATAGATAAGTCTCATGTGTGGCTCTGTGTCAAAAGCCTTAGCAATGTCTAGAAAGATTACATCCACCACATTACCCTGATCAATGTTCGCACTAACTTTTTCAAAAAAGCCTAGTAAGTTTGTTTGACATGAGCTATCCTTCACAAATCCATGTTGGTTCCTAATAATAATCTATTTGGCTTCAAGGATTTTCTGTACACTATCCCTTAGAATGCTGTCTAGCACTTTCCCCACTATATATGTAAGACTAACTTGTCTATAATTGCCTAGTTCAGCTTTACTTCCCTTTTTGAAGATCGCCACTACTTCCGCTATACGCCAGTCTTTGGGAACCATACCTGATGAAAGTGAATCATTGAAGATTAAAAATAGAGGTCTTGCTAATTCAGAGTGCAATTCCATGAGAACCCTTGGGTGAATACCGTCTGGGCCAGGTGACTTCTTAATCTTAGTTTTTTTCAATCGGTCACCGACTTCCTCCTCACTTAAATAAGCACTCAGCAGTGGAACATTATCCTTATTGAGGTTGGATGTAAGTTCATGCATCTGGTACACTATTGTAAATACGGATGAGAAAAACTTGTTTATCCGCTATGTCGTTCTCTTTTTTTGATTAAGATTCCCAGTTTGTCCTTTAAAGGGCCTATACTCTCCTTCTTTAATCTTTTGCTGATGATATATTTAAAAAAAAAAATCGATGGTTTGATTTACTTTCCTTTGCTACTAGCTTCTCAGTTTCTACTTTAGCAGCTCTTGTTTCTTTTTTGCATATTTTGTTGCAAAGCTTATAGTACTGGAATGACTCCGCCTTCCCGTCTGATTTGTATTTTTTGAAAGCCCGACTTTTTTTGCCCATTAGTTCCTTGATATTTTTGTTAAGCCACATTGGTTTGGAGTTTTTAGTCCTTTGTTTGCTTCCCATGGAAATAAATTTAATAAGTAATCTCATCGAGCAGCGATTTTAACACATCCCATTTCTCTGTACTGTTTTTTTCCCTGAAACAAAAGTTCACATTCAGTGTCCCTTAAAGCTTCCCTCATCATGTCAAAGTTGGCTTTGCTAAAGTTTAGAGTCCTAGTTAATCCTATACAGAGCTTCTTATGAAAATTGATATTGAATGTAACCATATTGTGGTTGTTGTTTCCTATGGGCTCCCCTACAATAATATTTGATATCAAATCCCCATTGTTTGTCAACAACAGGTCTAAATGGCCCTACACACTAGCCGACATGACTGCACGATATGAACAATCTCGTTCATTAATGAACGAGATAACGTTCATATCGTGCAGTGTGGAGGCTCCAGCGATGAACGATGCGCGGCCTCGCGCTCGTTCATCGCTGGTCCCCCGCTGGTCCCCCGTCGGCTGTACATGCAGATAACGTTCATATCGTGCAGTGTGGAGGCTCCAGCGATGAACGATGCGCGGCCTAGCGCTCGTTCATCGCTGGTCCCCCGCCGGCTGTACATGCAGGACAATATGGACGATCTCGTCCATATTTGCCTGCACTTCAATGCAGCCGGGTGACGGGGGGAGTGAAGAAACTTCACTCCCCCCGTCACTGCCCCTCCGCCGCCGGGTCGCCCGTCGGCTGTATCCGCCATCGGGCAGCTCAGCGGTGGATCGGCCAGTGTGTAGGGCCTATAAGATTGCATTGTACCTAGTTGTTACTTGAAGTAAGTAGTTATCATTTAGTGTGTTTAAAAAAAATTACCCCTAGCAGTATCACATGAATCGTTTGTCCAATTTATCTCCGGATAGTTGAAATCCTACATCACTATTACGTCACCTACTCCCGCCGCTTTATCTATTTGATTCAGGAACATTTCCTCGTCAGACACATTAATATCAGGGGGCTTGTAGCATAGCCCAAATACTATATTTTTCTTTCCCTTTCCCCCGCATGCAATTTCAACCCATAACGTCTCAACAGTGTTTAGTTTCCTCATGAATATCTTCCCGTATATCAGGTTTTAAAAACGGCTTTACATAAAGACATACCCCTCCACCCCGTTTGTTTGATCTATCTCTCCTGAACAGCATATAACGCTCTATATTAACTGACCAATCATGAGATTCGTCCCACCAGGTTCCAGTAATGCCTATAATATCGTACTGTTTGCTTGCGGCAAGGACTTCTAGTTCCCCTTCTTTACCGGTTAGACTTCTAGCATTTACATACATACATACATACATACAAGTACGAAAAGTGTTTCCCATTGCGCAAGCGACATCATTTTCTGTATGCAGTAACGATGATCCATAATAGTCACCAGTTAGTGTTTTGGCAATACCCTTGGTAATACCCATGTTAATGTCCGTGGAATCTGACCTGCAGTTTCTAACTAAACCCTCCCCCAAGGCACCTAGTTTAAAAACTCCTCCAATCTTCTAACCATCCTTCCCCCCAGCGCCGCAGCCCTCTCCTCATTCAGGTGCAATCCATCATGACGAAAAAGGATGGCGCCTGACTGAGAAGTCCGCCCAGTGTTCCAGGAACACAAACCCCTCTTTCCTGCACCAATCCCTAAGCCACACATTTATTTCCCTCCCTAATTTCCCTCTGCCTCCCTGGGCTAGCGCTTCCCACGGGTAATATTTCGGAGAATATTACCTTAGACGTCCTTGCCTTACGTTTCTTGCCTAAGTACCTATAGTCCTTCTTAAGGACATCCCACCTTCCACTAACTTTGTCGTTGGTGCCAATATGCACCAAGACCGCCGGGTCATTCCCAGCCCCGCTCAATCATCTATCTACCCGGTCCGCAATGTGCCGCACCCGAGAGACAACAGACTGTACGGTGATCACGGTCCCGGTAGCATATTGCCCTGTCTTCCTGATAATAGAATCCCCTACCACCACAATCTGACTAGGTACCTCACTATCTTTTAACCCAACTGCGCCTTAGGGATGGCTCCTCTGGTTGCTAGAGGGAACGGTCTCCTCCGGCACAGTCATTTCTTCACTACCATTCATCGAATCTTCGTCCAATCGGGCGAATTTGTTGGGGTTTGGTAGTTCAGAGATGTCGAGCCTCCCGCTCTTTTTCTTCCTTCTAACTGTGACCCAGCTAACTGCCTCGTCACCGTTGACCCCTCCTGCAACTCCTCCACCTGGACAGGGGGGTGTTAGTGCAACAAGCCCCTTGTGGGCTCGGTGGCGACCTGAGCTCACCACATGTTCTATTCCCACTCTATGGGTGTCGTAAACACCCACAATCGGGAATAGTCCCTGTTGGTTGGCATGCCGACCATCGTGATTGTGAGGGTGCGGGATGTAGGGGGAGGTAATGTGACCGGCTGTCTCCTGACCACCAGCCACATAACTACATCCCATTCTAATTAAAGGGTTATTTTGTCGGGGTTAGCCTCAGCATTAATTTTTCTAGGAGTAATCGTTAATTAAAAAAAAACTCTTGACCCAGTAGTGACTGGTATTCTACAGCTGTACCAAAATGAAAAAAAAAAATAAGATTTTACTCACCGGTAAATCTATTTCTCGTAGTCCGTAGTGGATGCTGGGACTCCGTAAGGACCATGGGGGAATAGCGGCTCCGCAGGAGACTGGGCACAACTAAGAAAGCTTTAGGACTAACTTGTGTGCACTGGCTCCTCCCACTATGACCCTCCTCCAGACCTCAGTTAGGATACTGTGCCCGGAAGAGCTGACACAATAAGGAAGGATTTGAATCCCGGGTAAGACTCATACCAGCCACACCAATCACACCGTATAACTTGTGATATTATACCCAGTTAACAGTATGAACATAACAGCCTCCCAACAGATGGCTCAACAATAACCCTTTAGTTAACAATAACTATATACAAGCATTGCAGACAGTCCGCACTTGGGACGGGCGCCCAGCATACACTAAGGACTACGAGAAATAGATTTACCGGTGAGTAAAATCTTATTTTCTCTAACGTCCTAAGTGGATGCTGGGACTCCGTAAGGACCATGGGGATTATACCAAAGCTCCCAAATGGGCGGGAGAGTGCGGATGACTCTGCAGCACCGAATGAGAGAACTCAAGGTCCTCCTCAGCCAGGGTATCAAATTTGTAGAATTTTGCAAACGTGTTTGCCCCTGACCAAGTAGCTGCTCGGCAAAGTTGTAAAGCCGAGACCCCTCGGGCAGCCGCCCAAGAAGAGCCCACCTTCCTCGTGGAATGGGCTTTTACAGATTTAGGCTGCGGCAGTCCAGCCGCAGAATGCGCAAGCTGAATTGAGCTACAAATCCAGCGAGCAATAGTCTGCTTCGAAGCAGGAGCACCCAGTTTGTTGGGTGCATACAGGATAAATAGCGAGTTAGTCTTCCTGACTCCAGCCGTCCTGGAAACATACATTTTCAAGGCCCTGACTACGTCCAGTAACTTGGAGTCCTCCAAGTCCCTAGTAGCCGCAGGCACAACAATAGGTTGGTTCAAGTGAAAAGCTGATACCACCTTAGGGAGAAACTGGGGACGAGTCCTCAATTCTGCCCTATCCATATGGAAAATCAGATAAGGGCTTTTACATGACAAAGCCGCCAATTCTGATACACGCCTGGCCGAAGCCAAGGCCAACAACATGACCACTTTCCACGTGAGATATTTCAAATCCACGGTCTTAAGTGGCTTAAACCAATGTGACTTTAGGAAATTCAACACCACGTTGAGATCCCAAGGTGCCACTGGAAGCACAAAAGGGGGCTGGATATGCAGCACTCCATTAACAAACGTTTGAACTTCAGGTAGGGAAGCCAGTTCTCTCTGGAAGAAAATCGACAGAGCCGAAATCTGGACCTTAATGGAACCCAATTTTAGGCCCATAGTCACCTCTGACTGTAGAAAGTGCAGGAAACGACCCAGCTGAAATTCTTCCGTTGGGGCCTTCCTGGCCTCACACTACGCAACATATTTCCGCCATATGCGGTGATAATGGTTTGCGGTTACTTCTTTCCTAGCTTTAATCAGCGTAGGAATGACTTCCTCCGGAATGCCCTTTTCCTTCAGGATCCGGTGTTCAACCGCCATGCCGTCAAACGCAGCCGCGGTAAGTCTTGGAACAGACAGGGCCCCTGCTGTAGCAAGTCCTGTCTGAGCGGCAGAGGCCATGGGTCCTCTGAGATCATTTCTTGAAGTTCCGGGTACCAAGCCCTTCTTGGCCAATCCGGAACAATGAGTATGGTTCTTACTCCTCTTCTCCTTATTATCCTCAGTACCTTTGGTATGAGAGGAAGAGGAGGGAACACATAAACCGACCGGTACACTCACGGTGTCACTAGAGCGTCCACAGCTATCGCCTGCGGGTCTCTTGACCTGGCGCAATACTTTTCTAGCTTTTTGTTTAGGCGGGACGCCATCATGTCCACCTGTGGCCTTTCCCAACGGTTTACAATCATTTGGAAGACTTCTGGATGAAGTCCCCACTCTCCCGGGTGGAGGTCGTGCCTGCTGAGGAAGTCTGCTTCCCAGTTGTCCACTCCCGGAATGAACACTGCTGACAGTGCTAACACGTGATTTTCCGCCCATCGGAGAATCCTTGTGGCTTCTGCCATCGCCGTCCTGCTTCTCGTGCCGCCCTGTCTGTTTACATGGGCGACCGCCGTGATGTCTGACTGGATCAGTACCGGCTGGTTTTGAAGCAGGGGTTTTGCCTGACTTAGGGCATTGTAAATGGCCCTTAGTTCCAGAACATTTATGTGTAGGGAAGTCTCCTGACTTGACCATAGTCCTTGGAAGTTTCTTCCCTGTGTGACTCCCCCCCAGCCTCGAAGGCTGGCATCCGTGGTCACCAGGACCCAGTCCTGTATGCCGAATCTGCGGCCCTCTCTGAGATGAGCACTCTGCAGCCAGCACAGCAGAGACACCCTGGTCCTTGGAGACAGGGTTATCAGCCGATGCATTTGAAGATGCGATCCGGACCATTGGTCCAACAGGTCCCACTGAAAGGTTCTGGCATGGAACCTGCCGAATGGAATTGCTTCGTAGGAAGCTACCATCTTTCCCTGGACTCGCGTGCAGTGACGCACCGACACCTGTTTTGGTTTCAGGAGGCCTCTGACTAGAGATGATAGCTCCTTGGCTTTTTCCTCTGGGAAAAACACTTTTTTCTGGACTGTGTCCAGAATCATCCCCAGGAACAGTAGACGTGTCGCAGGAACCAGCTGTGACTTTGGAATGTTTAGAATCCAGCCGTGCTGTTGTAGCACTTCCCGAGATAGTGCTACCCCGACCAACAACTGCTCTCTGGACCTCGCCTTTATCAGGAGATCGTCCAAGTATGGGATAATTAAAACTCCCTTTTTTCGAAGGAGTATCATCATTTCGGCAATTACCTTGGTAAATACCCTCGGTGCCGTGGACAGGCTGAACGGCAGCGTCTGGAATTGGTAATGACAATCCTGTACCACAAATCTGAGGTACTCCTGGTGAGGATGGTAAATGGGGACATGCAGGTAAGCATCCTTGATGTCCAGTGATACCATGTAATCCCCCTCTTCCAGGCTTGCAATAACCGCCCTGAGCGATTCCATCTTGAACTTGAATTTTTTTTATATATGTGTTCAAGGATTTCAAATTTAAAATGGGTCTCACCGAACCGTCCGGTTTCGGTACCACAAACATTGTGGAATAGTAACCCCGTCCTTGTTGAAGTAGGGGCACCTTGACTATCACCTGCTGGGAATACAGCTTGACTATCACCTCTATCACAGCCTCCCTGCCTGAGGGAGTTGTTGGCAAGGCAGATTTGAGGAAACGGCGGGGGGGAAATGTCTCGAATTCTAGCCTGTACCCCTGAGATACCACTTGAAGGATCCAGGGATCTACTTGTGGGCGAGCCCACTGATTGCTGACGTTTTTGAGACGGGCCCCCACCATACCTGGCTCCGCCTGTTGAGCCCCAGCGTCATGCGGCGGACTTAGAAGAAGAAGCGGGGGAGGACTTTTGTTCCTGGGAACTGGCTGTATGCTGCAGCTTTTTTGGGGACGAAAGGACTGTACCTGATAATACGGTACTTTCTTTGGTTGTGAGGGGACATGTGGTAAAAATGCTGACTTCCCAGCCGTTGCTGTGGACACTAGGTCTGAAAGACCATCCCCGAACAACTCCTCACCCTTATAAGGCAAAACTTCCATGTGCCTTTTAGAATCTGCATCACCTGTCCACTGCCGAGTCCATAACCCTCTCCTGGCAGAAATGGACAGTGCACTTATTTTAGATGCCAGCCGGCAAATATCCCTCTGTGCATCTCCCATGTATAAGACAGCGTCTTTAATATGCTCTACGTTCAGCAATATAGTTTCCCTGTCTAGGGTGTCAATGTTTTCTGACAGGGAATCTGACCATGCAGCAGCACTGCACATCCATGCTGAAGCAATAGCTGGTCTCAGTATAATACCAGTGTGTGTATATATAGCCTTCAGGAGAGCCTCCTGCTTTCTATCAGCAGGCTCCTTCGGGGCGGCCGTATCCGGAGACGGTAGTGCCACCTTTTTTGATAAGCGTGTAAGTGCTTTATCCACCTTAGGGGGTGTTTCCCAACGTGACCTATCCTCTGGCGGGAAAGGGTACGCCATTAGTAACTTTTTAGAAATTACTAATTTTTTATCTGGGCAAGCCCACGCTACTTCACACACTTCATTTAATTCTTCAGAAGGGGGAAAAACTACTGGGAGTTTTTTCTCTCCAAACATAATACCCTTTTTTGTGGTACCTGGGGTCACATCAGAAATGTGTAAAACATTTTTCATTGCCTCAATCATGTAACGAGTGGCCCTACTGGACATAACATTAGTCTCTTCGTCGTCGACACTGGTATCAGTAACCGTGTCGACATCTGTGTCTGCCATCTGAGGTAGCGGGCGTTTTAGAGCCCCTGATGGCCTTTGAGACGTCTGGGCAGGCACGAGCTGAGAAGCCGGCTGTCCCACATTTGGCATGTCATCAAATTTTTTATGTAAGGAGTCGACACTTTCACGTAATTCCTTCCACAAGTCCATCCACTCAGGTGTGTGCCCCGCAGGGGGTGACAACACATTTACAGGCATTTGCTCCGCCTCCACATAAGTCTCCTCATCAAACATGTCGACACAGCCGTACCGACACACCGCACACACACAGGGAATGCTCTGACAGGAGACAGGACCCCACAAAGCCCTTTGGGGAGACAGAGAGAGAGTATGCCAGCACACACCAGAGCGCTATATAATACAGGGATTAACTAAATTATATCCCCTTATAGCTGCTATATGTATATTGCGCCTAAATTTAGTGCCCCCCCTCTCTTTTTTACCCTTTCTGTAGTGTAGACTGCAGGGGAGAGCTAGGGAGCATCCTTCCAGCGGAGCTGTGAGGGAGAAATGGCGCCAGTGTGCTGAGGGAGATAGCTCCGCCCCTTTTTCGGCTGACTTTTCTCCCGCTTTTTAATGAATTCTGGCAGGGGTATTTATCACATATATAGCCTCTGGTGCTATATATTGTGATATATTTGCCAGCCAAGGTGTTTACATTGCTGCTCAGGGCGCCCCCCCCAGCGCCCTGCACCCTCAGTGACCGGAGTGTGAAGTGTGTATGAGGAGCAATGGCGCACAGCTGCAGTGCTGTGCGCTACCTTGGTGAAGACTGATGTCTTCTGCCGCCGATTTCCCGGACTCTTCTTGCTTCTGGCTCTGTAAGGGGGCCGGCGGCGCGGCTCCAGGACCGAACATCAATGGCCGGTTCCATGCGGTCGATCCCTCTGGAGCTAATGGTGTCCAGTAGCCTAAGAAGCCTAAGCTACCACCAGTTAGGTAGGTTCGCTTCTTCTCCCCTTAGTCCCTCGCTGCAGTGAGTCTGTTGCCAGCAGATCTCACTGTAAAATAAAAAACCTAAAATATACTTTCTCTCTAGGAGCTCAGGAGAGCCCCTAGTGTGCATCCAGCTCGGCCGGGCACAGAAATCTAACTGAGGTCTGGAGGAGGGTCATAGTGGGAGGAGCCAGTGCACACCAGTTAGTCCTAAAGCTTTCTTAGTTGTGCCCAGTCTCCTGCGGAGCCGCTATTCCCCCATGGTCATTACGGAGTCCCAGCATCCACTTAGGACGTTAGAGAAAAATAGGATCTTAATTAGCTACCGGAAAATCCTTTTCTCGTAGTCCATAGAGGATGGGGGTCCATATTAGTACCATGGGGTATAGATTGGTCCACTAGGAGCTACTAGCACTTTAAGAGTTTAAACAGTGTGGGATGGCTCTTCCCTCTATGCCCCTCCTATCAGACTGTGCCCGAGGAGACGGACAACTTCAAGAGAAGGATTTTTCACAGATAGTGGCGAGAGTCACACCAGCTCACATAAACAAAGCAAAATCCAAGCTAGCTTGAAAACTCAGCAACAGCTGAATAACATTACCGAACCAAGTAATAACGCAGTACTTAACAAAGAACGACGCAATACTGAACCAAGTAACCACTGCAGGATAACGAAGCACTATGGACTACGAGAAAAGGATTTACCGGTAGGAAATTAAAATCCTATTTTCTCTTACGTCCTAGAGGATGCTGGAGTCCACATTAGTACCATGGGAATGTACCAAAGCTCACAGATCGGGAGGGAGTGCGCTGAGGCTCCTGCAGAACTGATTGACCAAATTTTAGGTCTTCAGCGGCTAAAGTAACGAACGTGTAGAACTTAGCAAACGTGTTCGACCCAGACCAAGTAGCCGCTCAGCAAAACTGTAAAGCCAAGACAGCTGCCCAGGAAGAACCCACTTTATGAGTAGAGTGGGCCTTAACAGATTTTGGACACGGCAATCCTGCCGTTGAATATGCATGCTGGATAGTGAACCTGATCCAGCGAGAGATCGTCTGCTTAGAAGCAGGACACCCAATTTTCTTGGGATCATACAGGACAAAGAGTCCGACTTTCTGTGACAAGCAGTTCTCTTCACATAAATTTTCAGAGCCCTTACAACATCCAAGGACTTTGATGGAATTGAGGAGCCAGTAGCAACTGGCACCACAATAGGTTGATTGATATGAAAAGCCGACACAACCTTTGGAAGGAAGTGCTGACATGTCCGGAGCTCAGCTCTCTCTTCATGGAAGATCAAGTAGGGACTTTTACAAGATAAAGCCCCCAACTCCGACACATGTCTAGCAGAAGCCTTCCACGTGAGAAACTTGACCTCAACCTCCTGTAGCGGCTTGAACCAAACCGAATGGAGGAACTGCAACACCACGTTAAGATCCCAGAGCGCCGTGGGTGGCACAAAGGGAGGCTGGATGTGCAGAACCCCTTTCAAGAAAGCCTGAACCTCAGGGAGGGAAGTCAGTTGTTTCTGGAAGAATATGGATAAGGCCGAAATCTGGAGCTTTACGGATCCCAACCTCAGGCCCATATCCAGACCTGCTTGTAGGAAGAGGAGAAATCGTCCCAGTTGAAACTCCACCGTAGGAAACTTCTTGGATTCACACCAAGATACATACCGTTTCAAAATGCGATGGTAATATTTAGACATTACTCCTTTCCTAGCCTATATCAGGGTAGTTATAACCAAGTTCGAATGCCCTTCCGAGCTAGTATCTGGCGTTCAACCTCCATTCCATCAAACGTAGCCGTGGTAAGTCTTGATAGTCGAACGGCCCCTGTTGCAGCAGGTCCTCCCGAAGAGGGAGAGGCCTCAGGTCTTCCAGCAGTAGACTCAGAAGGTCCGCGTACCAAGCCCTTCTTGGCCAATCCGGAGTGATGAGGATTGCCTGATCTCTTGTTCTCCTTAGGAGCTTTAGGATCCTTGGAATGAGTGGAAGTGAAGGGAACATGTACACTGACTGGAACATCCACAGAGTCACCAGGGCGTCCACAGCCACTGCTTGCGGGTCTCTTGACCTGGAACAATACCTCCAAAGCTTCTTGTTGAGACGGGAGGCCATGTCTATTTGAGGTACACCCCAAAGATTTGTCACCTCCGTGAACACCTCCAGATGGAGGCCCCACTCTCCTGGATGGAGATCGTGTCTGCTGAGGAAGTCTGCTTCCCAGTTGTCTACTCCCGGAATGAAAATTGCCGACAGCGCCAACACGTGCTTTTCTGCCCAGAGGATGATTCTTGCTACCTCCGACATTGCAGCTCTGCTCTTCGTTCTGCCCTGTCGGTTTATGTAGGCAACAGTCATTACATTGTCCGTCTGCACTTGAATGGCCCAATCTCGCAGAAGATGTGCAGCTTGGAGAAGACCGTTGTACACAGCTCTTAGTTAAAGAATGTTTATTGGAAGACTGGATTCCAGACTTGACCACCTTCCTTGGAATTTTTCCCCTTGAGAGACTGCACCCCATCCCCTAAGACTTGCATTTGTGGTTAGAAGGATCCAATCCTGAATCCCAAACCTGCGGCCCTCCAGAAGGTGAGGCCTTTGCAGCCACCAGAGGAGTGAAATCCTTGCTTTCGGCAACAGAAGTATCCTCTGGTGCATATGTAGATGAGAACCCGACCACTTGTCAAGGAGGTCCAGTTGGAAGGATTGAGCATGAAATCTGCCGTACTGTAGAGCCTCGTGGGCGGCAATCATCTTTCCCAGAAGGCGAATGCACTAATGAACCGATACCCGGGCAGGCTTCATGACATCCCGGACCATCGATTGTATCACCAATGCTTTCTCCACCGGTAGAAACACCCTCTGCACTTCCGTGTCGAGGATCATCCCCAGGAAAGACAATCTCCTCGTCAGTTCCAAATGTGACTTTGGAAGGTTCAGGATCCAACCATGTTCCCTGAGCACACGGGTCGTGAGAGCAATGGACTGCAATAACCTCTCCCTGTACGATGCCTTTATCAGCAGATTGTCCAGATATGGAACTATGTTCATCACCCCCTGTCTGCGGAAAACCATCATCTCTGCCATCACCTTGGTGAACACCCTCGGAGCTGTGGAGAGCCCGAATGGCAGTGCCTGAAATTGATAGGGACAGTCTAACAGTGCAAATCTGAGATAAGACTGATGTGGCGGCCAAATCGGGTTGTGGAGGTATGCATCCTTGATATCCAGGGATAACAGAAACTCTCCCTCCTCCAGACCTGAGATCATCGCTCTCAGAGACTCCATTTTGAAATTGAACTACGTCAAATAAGGGTTTAACGATCACAAGTTCAAAATTGTTCTGACCGAACCATCCGGTTTTGGTACCACAAAAAGGTTTGAATAGTAACCCATGTGTTGCATATGAGATGGAACTGGAACAATGACCTCTGACTTTTCCAATTTTTGGATGGCTTCCTGTAGGATAGCCCTGCCTGACAGTAAAGCTGGCAAGCCTGATTTAAAGAATCGGTGAGGCGGGAGTTCTTGAAACTCCAGTCTCTACCCCCGAGACACAATATCCTGTACCCAGGGATCCAGGTTGGACGACACCCAGACGTGGCTGAAACGTCTGAGTCTCGCACCCACCAACCCATTCTCCAGGCTGTGTGGTCCACCGTCATGCTGAGGATTTTGAGGAACCAGAAGCAGGCTTCTGGTCCTGGGAGCCTGCAGGAGCAGGCTTTTTGGATTTTGCCCGACCACCTCTAAAGAAAGTGGTACGAGGCTTGGACTTTTTCGTCTTAGTGGTCCGAAAGGACTGCAATGCCGAGGAAGAAAAGGGTTTCTTTGTAGAAGGAGCAGCTGAGGGAAGAAAACGTGACTTACCCGCGGTAGCCGTGGAAATCCACGCATCCCCAAATAGAGCCTTACCTGTGAAGGGTAGGTTCTCCACACTTCTCCTGGATTCCGCGTCTGCAGACCATTGGCGTAGCCAGAGTGTCCTGCAAGCTGAGACCGACATGGAAGATATTCTTGCATTCAGCGTACCCAGGTCCTTCATCGGACTCCACCATGAAACCTGCAGAATCCTGTATGTTACGTAAAAACAGTTCAATGTCACTTCTATCCATTGTATCTAAGTCTTCTAGTAACGTGCCTGACCACTTTACTATAGCTTTAGAAATCCATGCACAGGCAATAGTAGGCCTTAACGCCACCTCTGAAGCAGTGTATATGGATTTGAGCGTAGTGTCAATTTTACAATCAGCCGGTTCTTTTAACGTGGTAGATCCGGGAACACTACCTTTTTTGACAGCCTGGAAACAGATGCGTCAACTATGGGCGGGTTCTCCCATTTTTTTCCATCATCCTCAGGGAAGGGAAAAGCAACCAGAACCCTCTTGGGAATCTGGAATTTTTTTCTCTGGGTTTTCACAGGATTTTTCAAATAGAGCGTTTAATTCATTAGATGCAGGGAAGGTTAGCGAGGCTTTCTTATGGTCTGTGAAGTAAGCCTCCTCAACCTGCTCAGGTTGTGTCAGTAATGTTTAATACTGCTCTAATGGCCTCAATCATGTGCTGCACCCCCTTTGCAAGGGATGCCGCTCCCCTCAGCACATCCCAATCACCCTCGACTGTATCAGAGTCAGTATCCAGCATAATCTGGGCAAGTGCACGTTTCTGTGGGTATACAGATGTGTCTACTTACTGTACATCTTTGCTTTTTTTTACCAAATTGGCACAACATGCAAAACACGGCTAAGCTGTTTTTCGCGAGTAGCGAGTGGATGAATTTAAAAATTTTTGTTTGCCATAATAGAATATGTATAAAGTAACATATTAAAGAAACAAATTAAGAAAAATCACAAGGCATGGCTAAATCTCTGAGTCTATGGTATGCAAAACAGTGCCATACATGGCGGGATATAACTAAGATGTATGTGGACATATCTGTATGCTAGGGGCTTTAGAAGGAAAAGGAACAGAACCTGACCAAACTGCCATAGAATTTTTTAAAACCAGAGTTTCAGACTCAGTATGAGCCACCCTAGTAGCAATCTGAGAGATCATTCCCTTAATTGAAGTCAGCCATTCTGGCCCAGAGATAGAAGCCTGAGACAACACATTACATTCCTGGGTACAGGGAATGGACTCCTCTGGAGAAGAAACTTCCTCTGCAGCATTAGACACAGAGTCCCTGGACATGGCTATGTGAGAGAACATACACCCCCCCCCCCCCCCACACACACAGGGAAAGTCAGACACAGTGTCCCCCCCCAAGTACCTTCAGAGAAACACAGAGCTTGGAGCCAGTACACACACAGCGCTTAATTAGGCAGTTGTAAACAAAATACCTGGCACTGACTGTGTACCCTTAATAGACTACACAGTAATTTACAGCCTCCCCCCCCCCTTTCTTCTACAACCCCCTGGTACCGCTCAGGATAGTTGGAGTCGTGTGGAGGGACAGCACTCCCAGTCAGCGTCTCTGTAACTGTATCTGTAGGGAGTAAATGGCGCCGGAAGCCGCTGGGTCCGCTCTGAGAAGAAGCTCCGACCCTTGAACATGGCGCGTCTTCCCGCACATTCAATATTTTATACTGGCCTGAGGTATGGCTGGCAGCGTTACCGAGGTCCCTGACAGCCTTGAGTGACCAGTGTAGGGTGTCTGCGCTGGCTCAGGGAGCCCCTCATAGTGCCGCACTGTGTACCGCTGAGCTCTCCGGAGAGCAGCTAGTACTGCACTCCTACCCTGTTGCCGCCATTTACACCGGCTCCCCGCTTGTCAGGGCGCCGGTGACTCACTCGCCCCCGGAATCTTCTGGCTCTGTTAGGGGGTGGAGACAAGTTGCAGGAGTGAGCGGTCACCTCAGGCGGCTAACGATCACCACCCTCAGGAGCTCAGTGTCCTGTCAGCGGCGATAGTGACCATTAACCTCTCAGGGTTGGACACTATTTCCCCACTAAGTCCCACGAAGCAGGGAGGCTGTTGCCAGCAGCCTCCCTGTGCCTAACTCTATTTAAAATAATAAAACTAGAAAAACTGCTATGGAGCTCCCCTAGCTGTGACCGGCTTCTCTGGGCACATTTTCTAAATGGAGTCTGGTATGAGGGGCATAGAAGGAGGAGCCAGCCCACACTGTTAAACTCTTAAAGTGCCAGTGGCTCATAGTGGACCCATCTATACCCCATGGTACTAATGTGGACCCCCAGCATCCTCTAGGACGTAAGAGAAAATAGTTTAACAGTTACAAACAAGTGGAGCTTTCACATGATGAGAAGGGTTATGTTCAGAGAGAGCACAACATTCATATGCAACCAATCAGAAGCATTCAATGCACAGACTATTGTACTAGTCTTATAAAACAGTCCCAGATAAGTTGCAGGGATGGCAACCGAATGGTTCCCCATTGATTATTTACACAATCGATGACCTCCACAACTCTTAAGCTGGGTACACACTGGCAGATCTATCTGCAGATCAATCCATCTGCAGATATATCTGAAGATGGTACACACTGACCAACCACCACTGCCATCTGCAGATATATCGGTTGTTAAGAACATTGGCCAGTTAATCTTTCTTCCATACACATTGGCAGATAGTCATCATGAAATATGCCAAATATTCCTGCAATTTACATAATGGGCTGGCCTTCTAAAGAGCACACAAGTAAAGGTGGGTACACACTAGCCGATATATCGCGGGTCCGTTGGCCAGGGTATACGGCAGATACGTCTGTGAACTCCGGCGGTTTCCTGACCGCGATACGCGGTCACAACACTCACAAGGGGCTTGATGCGCTTGCCCCCCCGCGCCGGCATTCCACTGCCGGTAACGCATACTCAACCTCCATGGCTGGCTGTTATTTCTCAGCTGCGGATACATGGAAGTGTTGTCCGTAGCCCAGCTAGTGAGCATGCGTGAAGCTATGGCTGCTTCAGCGCATGCGCAAAGTCTAACCATCGCGATGGTACAACCATTGGATGGTCGCAATGTGATGGTTCGTGCCATTGCCATCGCTGGATTTGATGTTGGAAGCCCAGTAACCATTCAGTGCTTGGCTTTTGATATCCATCCGTACCCTCTGATGCTCACAGCACCGCACAGCAAATCCCGCTGGTCACAGCATCGCATAGCAACCCGCTTCCCCCGCAGAGCTCAGCACAACAAACTGCCCCCCCATGGTCACAGCATTGACCCCTGTGTACCTGTTGCAGTGAAGAACAGCTGCTGCTCCCAGGAGGACACCAGGGAAGGTAATTGACAACACCCTAATGGGTTAACTGGTGGCTCATAGCACCAGCGCCCGCAGTCACCACCAAACCACCCCCAACGGTCCCTGGACTAGTACCCGCACTCCTAACAAACCCCCGTGATCACATTGCAAGCTCCGAACCTATCCACCCCCTCCAATCTCTCGCAGACAGGTGCTCATCATCTGCACCCCACCAGCTGGACCTCACATTACCCGCAACAATCCCCAACCATGCCAGCAGTGCTGTTACCTGCCGGCTCCTGACTCCCAGCAGCAGCGGCGACGGCACTGCGAGGACCCAGTCAGGGGATCAATTGATGCCAGGTGACACCTCTGCTGCCAGGACCACTGGCAACAGCGGCAAGGCAGCTGAACAGGAGCGGACCTGGCCAACTCTGGGACATGGGGGACACAGGGGTACCTACTACCACTGTGACCTAGCCCCCTCCTCACCGCACAGCTCGCCCCAGCTCTAACCCGCTATAAACTAAATATATTTACATAATCCAGACCCCCACTCAGCGGCCGACCCATCTGTTATCGCGGGTCAGCCAGACACACAGAACGATGGCCCAGTATATCTGTAGATATATTTGGTATCGGCTGTGCTGCAGAGTCTATGCGATATGTCTGTGAATTACTTCGTTCACAGACAAATCGTTTGTACACACCCGCCGATCAGTAAAAGATATAACGGCCGTCCAATTGAACAGCCGATATATCGTCCAGTGTGTACCCAGCAATACACACAGAGTTCCAGGCAGTGGCACTGACTGAGTGGGAGTTGGTTCAATCAGGAAGAAGATGGGGCTACGCGGCACATGGGGGCAAAGCTGTGCACTGTTCTCCCTATGGCAAAACTATTATCCATCTGTGGCAAATCATTGAAGGTCACCCCTAATTAGTTGTGCTTTATACTCAATAAGGCAGGGATTACAATAAATCTTTTAGATTACCATTTTACAGTAGAGGCGATAATGTATAGGAAATAGCAAAGAAGGTCCCGTAGTAATAATAATAATAAATAAAAAAAAGTGAGCCAACTGTATAGAGTTTTGAAAAGTGATAAATTGCACAGTAATAAAGTACCAACCAACCAGCTGCTGATATTTTACAAACCCAGCCTGTAACCAGTTGGTTGACACTTTATCACCGTGCAATTTATCACTTTTGAAGGCTTAGTAAATTTGGCCCAGTATTTTTACTTTGTTAAATATAGCATTGTTCTTTTTATATTGTCCAAGATGAAAATATTTGTAAATTGATATTACAATCTGAACTCTATTGCTTTAGAATGAAACAGTCTTTTCATTTTTAGAATTTAGATTTATTTACAAATTTAGATTGTATTTTTAGAATTTAGATTTATTTACAAATTCTTGAAAATACTAGAAGAACACAACGTATCATCTTAACTATTAATCTGTTTACATTAATATCAGGGGTAAGGGATGTTAATCCATTTGTTTAATAAAAGAATACATCAAGAAAAAAATTGCGTACTTGAATAATAAGAATTTACTTACCGATAATTCTATTTCTCGTAGTCCGTAGTGGATGCTGGGAACTCCGTAAGGACCATGGGGGATAACGGCTCCGCAGGAGACTGGGCACAAAAGTAAAGCTTTAGGACTACCTGGTGTGCACTGGCTCCTCCCCCTATGACCCTCCTCCAAGCCTCAGTTAGGATACTGTGCCCGGACGAGCGTACACAATAAGGAAGGATTCATGAATCCCGGGTAAGACTCATACCAGCCACACCAATCACACCGTACAACCTATGATCTGAACCCAGTTAACAGCATGATAACAGAGGTGCCTCTGGAAAGATGGCTCACAACAACAATAACCCGATTTAGTTAACAATAACTATGTACAAGTATTGCAGACAATCCGCACTTGGGATGGGCGCCCAGCATCCACTACGGACTACGAGAAATAGAATTATCGGTAAGTAAATTCTTATTTTCTCTGACATCCTAGCGGATGCTGGGAACTCCGTAAGGACCATGGGGATTATACCAAAGCTCCCAAACGGGCGGGAGAGTGCGGATGACTCTGCAGCACCGAATGAGAGAACTCCAGGTCCTCCTCAGCCAGGGTATCAAATTTGTAGAATTTAGCAAACGTGTTTGCCCCTGACCAAGTAGCTGCTCGGCAAAGTTGTAAAGCCGAGACCCCTCGGGCAGCCGCCCAAGATGAGCCCACCTTCCTTGTGGAATGGGCTTTTACAGATTTTGGCTGTGGCAGGCCTGCCACAGAATGTGCAAGCTGAATTGTACTACAAATCCAACGAGCAATAGTCTGCTTAGAAGCAGGAGCACCCAGCTTGTTGGGTGCATACAGGATAAACAGCGAGTCAGATTTTCTGACTCCAGCCGTCCTGGAAACATATATTTTCAGGGCCCTGACTACGTCCAGCAACTTGGAGTCCTCCAAGTCCCTAGTAGCCGCAGGTACCACAATAGGCTGGTTCAGGTGAAACGCTGAAACCACCTTAGGGAGAAATTGAGGACGAGTCCTCAATTCTGCCCTGTCCGTATGAAAAATCAGGTAAGGGCTTTTATAGGATAAAGCCGCCAATTCTGACACACGCCTGGCCGAAGCCAGGGCCAAAAGCATTACCACTTTCCATGTGAGATATTTTAAGTCCACAGTGGTGAGTGGTTCAAACCAATGTGATTTTAGGAACCCCAAAACTACATTGAGATCCCAAGGTGCCACTGGGGGCACAAAAGGAGGCTGTATATGCAGTACCCCCTTGACAAACGTCTGAACTTCAGGAACCGAAGCCAGTTCTTTCTGGAAGAAAATCGACAGGGCCGAAATTTGAACCTTAATGGACCCCAATTTTAGGCCCATAGACACTCCTGTTTGCAGGAAATGCAGGAATCGACCCAGTTGAAATTCCTCTGTAGGGGCCTTCCTGGCCTCGCACCACGCAACATATTTACGCCAAATACGGTGATAATGCTTTGCGGTTACATCCTTCCTGGCTTTGATCAGGGTAGGGATGACTTCATCTGGAATGCCTTTTTCCTTCAGGATCCGGCGTTCAACCGCCATGCCGTCAAACGCAGCCGCGGTAAGTCTTGGAACAGACAGGGTCCTTGCTGGAGCAGGTCCCTTCTTAGAGGTAGAGGCCACGGGTCCTCTGTGAGCATCTCTTGAAGTTCCGGGTACCAAGTCCTTCTTGGCCAATCCGGAGCCACGAGTATAGTTCTTACTCCTCTCCTTCTTATAATTCTCAGTACCTTGGGTATGAGAGGCAGAGGAGATAACACATACACTGACTGGTACACCCACGGTGTTACCAGAGCGTCCACAGCTATTGCCTGAGGATCCCTTGACCTGGCGCAATACCTGTCTAGTTTTTTGTTGAGGCGGGACGCCATCATGTCCACCTTTGGTTTTTCCCAACGGTTCACAATCATGTGGAAGACTTCTGGGTGAAGTCCCCACTCTCCCGGGTGGAGGTCGTGCCTGCTGAGGAAGTCTGCTTCCCAGTTGTCCACTCCCGGAATGAACACTGCTGACAGTGCTATCACATGATTTTCCGCCCAGCGAAGAATCCTTGCGGCTTCTGTCCTGCTTCTTGTGCCGCCCTGTCTGTTTACGTGGGCGACTGCCGTGATGTTGTCTGACTGGATCAGCACCGGCTGACCTTGAAGCAGAGGTCTTGCTAGGCTTAGAGCATTGTAAATGGCCCTTAGCTCCAGGATATTTATGTGAAGTGATGTCTCCAGGCTTGACCACAAGCCCTGGAAATTCCTTCCCTGTGTGACTGCTCCCCAGCCTCGCAGGCTGGCATCCGTGGTCACCAGGACCCAGTCCTGAATGCCGAATCTGCGGCCCTCTAGAAGATGAGCACTCTGTAACCACCACAGGAGAGACACCCTTGTCTTTGGTGACAGGGTTATCCGCTGATGCATCTGAAGATGCGATCCGGACCATTTGTCCAGCAGGTCCCACTGGAAAGTTCTTGCGTGGAATCTGCCGAATGGGATTGCTTCGTAGGAAGCCACCATTTTTCCCAGGACCCTTGTGCATTGATGCACTGAGACTTGGCCTGGTTTTAGGAGGTTTCTGACTAGCTCGGATAACTCCCTGGCTTTCTCCTCCGGGATTAACACCTTTTTCTGGACTGTGTCCAGGATCATCCCTAGGAATAGAAGACGTGTCGTCGGGATCAGCTGCGATTTTGGAATATTGAGAATCCAACCGTGCTGCCGCAACACTACCTGAGATAGTGCTACCCCGACTTCCAACTGTTCCCTGGATCTTGCCCTTATCAGGAGATCGTCCAAGGAAGGGATAACTAAAACTCTCTTCCTTCGAAGGAGTATCATCATTTCGGCCATTACTTTGGTAAAGACCCGGGGTGCCGTGGACAATCCAAACGGCAGCGTCTGAAACTGATAGTGACAGTTCTGTACCACAAACCTGAGGTACCCTTGGTGAGAAGGGTAAATTGGGACATGGAGGTAAGCATCCTTGATGTCCAGAGACACCATATAATCCCCTTCTTCCAGGTTCGCAATCACCGCTCTGAGTGACTCCATCTTGAATTTGAACCTTTGTATGTAAGTGTTCAAGGATTTCAGATTTAAAATGGGTCTCACCGAGCCGTCCGGCTTCGGTACCACAAACAGCGTGGAATAATACCCCTTTCCCTGTTGCAGGAGGGGTACCTTGATTATCACCTGCTGGGAATACAGCTTGTGAATGGCTTCCAATACCGCCTCCCTGTCGGAGGGAGACGTCGGTAAAGCAGACTTTAGGAAACGGCGAGGGGGAGACGTCTCGAATTCCAATTTGTACCCCTGAGATACCACCTGAAGGATCCAGGGGTCCACTTGTGAGTGAGCCCACTGCGCGCTGAAATTCTTGAGACGGGCCCCCACCGTACCCGAGTCCGCTTGTAAAGCCCCAGCGTCATGCTGAGGACTTGGCAGAGGCGGGAGAGGGCTTCTGTTCCTGGGAACTGGCTGTTTGCTGCAGCCTTTTCCCTCTCCCTCTGCCACGGGGCAGAAATGAGGAGCCTTTTGCCCGCTTGCCCTTATGGGGCCGAAAGGACTGCGCCTGATAATACGGCGTCTTCTTATGTTGAGAGGCTACCTGGGGTAAAAATGTGGATTTCCCAGCAGTTGCCGTGGCTACCAGGTCTGATAGACCTACCCCAAATAACTCTTCCCCTTTATAAGGCAATACTTCCATATGCCTTTTGGAATCCGCATCACCTGACCACTGCCGCGTCCATAACCCTCTTCTGGCAGAAATGGACAGCGCACTTACTCTTGATGCCAGTCGGCAGATATCCCTCTGTGCATCACGCATATATAGAAATGCATCTTTTAAATGCTCTATAGTCAGTAATATACTGTCCCTGTCTAGGGTATCAATATTGTCCGTCAGGGAATCCGACCAAGCCACCCCAGCACTGCACATCCAGGCTGAGGCGATTGCTGGTCGCAGTATAACTCCCGTGTGAGTGTAAATACATTTTAGGATATTCTCCTGCTTTCTGTCAGCAGGTTCCTTAAGGGCGGCCGTCTCAGGAGAGGGTAGTGCCACCTGTTTAGACAAGCGTGTGAGCGCTTTATCCACCCTAGGGGGTGTTTCCCAACGTGCCCTATCCTCTGGCGGGAAAGGGTATGATGCCAATAACCTTTTAGGAATTATCAGTTTTTTATCGGGGGAAACCCACGCTTCACACACTTCATTTAATTCCTCAGATGCAGGAAAAACTACAGGCAGTTTTTTCTCACCAAACATAATACCCTTTTTAGTGGTACTTGTATTATCAGAAATATGTAAAACATTTTTCATTGCCTCAATCATGTAACGTGTGGCCCTACTGGAAGTCACATTCGTCTCTTCATCGTCGACACTGGAGTCAGTATCCGTGTCGGCGTCTGTGTCTGCCATCTGAGGTAACGGGCGTTTTAGAGCCCCTGATGGCCTTTGAGACGCCTGGACAGGCACAAGCTGAGTAGCGGGCTGCCTCATGTCATCAACCGTCTTTTGTAAAGAGCTGACACTGTCACGTAATTCCTTCCATAAGCCCATCCACTCAGGTGTCGACTCCCTAGGGGGTGACATCTCTATTACAGGCAATTGCTCCGCCTCCACATCATTTTCCTCCTCATACATGTCGACACAATCGTACCGACACACAGCACACACACAGGGAATGCTCTGATAGAGGACAGGACCCCACTAGCCCTTTGGGGAGACAGAGGGAGAGTATGCCAGCACACACCAGAGCGCTATATATATACAGGGATAACCTTATAGAAGTGTTTTTCCCCTTATAGCTGCTGTTTATGTTAATACTGCGCCTAATTAGTGCCCCCCTCTCTTGTTTTACCCTTTTCTGTAGTGCAGGACTGCAGGGGAGAGTCAGGGAGACGTCCTTCCAGCGGAGCTGTAAGGGAAAATGGCGCCCGTGTGCTGAGGAGATAGGCTCCGCCCCCTTCTCGGCGGACTTTTCTCCCGCTTTTTGCTGTATTCTGGCAGGGGTTAAAATACATCCATATAGCCCTGGGGGTTATATGTGATGTATTTTCGCCAGCCAAGGTGTTTTTATTGCTGCTCAGGGCGCCCCCCCCCCAGCGCCCTGCACCCTCAGTGACCGGAGTGTGAAGTGTGCCTGAGGAGCAATGGCGCACAGCTGCAGTGCTGTGCGCTACCTTGGTGAAGACTGATGTCTTCTGCCGCCGATTTTCCGGACCTCTTCTTGCTTCTGGCTCTGTAAGGGGGCCGGCGGCGCGGCTCTGGGACCGGACTCCGAGGCTGGGCCTGTATTCGGTCCCTCTGGAGCTAATGGTGTCCAGTAGCCAAGAAGCCCAAGCTGGCTGCAAGCAGGCAGGTTCGCTTCTTCTCCCCTTAGTCCCTCGATGCAGTGAGCCTGTTGCCAGCAGGTCTCACTGAAAATAAAAAACCTAAAACTAAACTTTTTCTAAGAAACTCAGGAGAGCCTCCTAGAATGCACCCTTCTCGGCCGGGCACAAAAATCTAACTGAGGCTTGGAGGAGGGTCATAGGGGGAGGAGCCAGTGCACACCAGGTAGTCCTAAAGCTTTACTTTTGTGCCCAGTCTCCTGCGGAGCCGCTATCCCCCATGGTCCTTACGGAGTTCCCAGCATCCACTAGGACGTCAGAGAAATTATATTTTAAATAAACTGATGTACTGTACACATCATGATGGGCACAGTCCATCCTAAAAGAAAGGACATATGGGAAATACTAAAAAGGAGGAAGAGTGTCACAGCAATTCATCTACAGTTTAAATTTAACAGCAGTATATTACAATTCATCCAGTGATCCTTAAAGGTCTATGAACCTGTATTAAAGAGGATGAGGCAAACCGGGTCCTATAGCAGAGTATTAGGCCACAATCCTAGTCCTAAACTTAGTTGAGGGGGAGGTTTAAAAAAAAAAAAAAAAAAAAAAAATAATTATATATATATATATATATATATATATATATATATATATATATATATATATATATATACACACACACACACACACACACACACACACACACACACACACACACACACACACACATATATATATATATATATATATATATATATATATATATATATATATATATATATATACACGGTATATATTAATAATAAAAAAAATAAATAAAAAAATATATATATATTATATAGAATACAAACAGCCCGGCACTCCACTGAATGATGTACATTGCTCCGGTGCCCTCTGATGAGGATGCATAGTTCAATAATGCAACGGCACTCAGAGGCTTTCAAAAAAACACAGTGTCTTATAAACAATCACAGCATGAAGAAACACATATACATATATATATATATATATATATATATATATATATACACACACACACACACACACACGTTATGGTAAGAACTTACCGTTGATAACGTGATTTCTCTTATGTCCACAGGTATCCACAGGATATCATTGGGATATTGTCGAGCGACAGCGAAAATGGCACCAACACGGTCACAAGCTTTCTGGCCTCCCAGGATGCATTGGGGCCTCCGCTATATAGTCCCGCCCACTGACTCAGTCAGATCAGTTCTTTCCACAGCGATTTTAGGCAGGAACATTAGGTAGAGACCTGTACAGGCGATAAGAACACACATGCACACCCTTCCATACAAGAAGGAAGAGGTTTTAGTGATTGTCTAGATCCTCAAATCATATGCGTCAGGGTGGGATCCCTGTGGACATAAGAGAAATCACGTTATCAACGGTAAGTTCTTACCATAACGTATATTTCTCTGGCTGGGTCCACAGGATTATCCACAGGATAACATTGGGATTCCCAAAGCCATTTTAGTGGTGGGGACGCTCCTGATTGCACAGGAGGACCTTTCGCCCGAAGTCTGCGTCATGAGAGGCAAAAGTATCCAAGGCATAATGTCTGATGTATGTGTTTATGGAAGACCATGTGGCTGCCCTACATATCTGTTCTGCTGAAGCACCCTGTTGTGCTGCCCAAGAAGGACCTACCTTACGTGTAGAGTGTGCAGAGACATTAGCCGGAATAGGGAGATCTGCATGAGAATAAGCTTCTGCTATTACCATTTGGAGCCATCTCGACAGCGTCTGTTTACTAGCAGGCCATCCTCTTCTATGGAATCCGTAGAGGATGAATAGAGAATCTGTTTTCCTGATGGCACTAGTACGATCTATGTAGATTCTTAAAGCCCGGACCACGTCCAGCGACGCTTCTCCCGCAGATAGTCCCGATATCTGAAAAGCTGGGACTACAATCTCTTCATTCAGGTGAAACTTTGATACCACCTTTGGAAGATAGCTAGATCTCGTTCTGAGAACTGCTCTGTCTGGAAATAAACTTAGGAAAGGAGACTTACATGATAATGCTCCCAAATATGACACTCTTCTGGCTGACGCCATTGCCAGTAAAAAAAGAACTTTAACCGTTCACCACTTAAGATCTGCTCTCTCAAGTGGTTCAAACAGAGGACCCTGGAGAAATTTAAGAACTAAATTCAAATCCCAGGGAGCTGCAGGAGGAACAAATGGAGGTTGAATATGTACTACTCCTTGAAAAAACGTACGTACATCCTGTAAATCAGCAATCTTTTGCTGAAACCATACAGTTAACGCTGAGACTTGGACCCTCAAGGAAGAAAATTTCAACCCTTTATCCAATCCTGACTGAAGGAAATCCAAAATCCTAGCTACTTTAAAAGATCTCGGATTGAAATTTTTTCCAGTACACCAGTGAATATAAGCTTGCCATATTCTATGATACACACGGGCCGAAGGAGGCTTTCTTGCTCTAAGCATAGTTTGGATTACTTGTTTCGAAAATCCTTTAGCCTCTAGGATAGAGGTTTCAACAGCCACGCCGTCAAAGATAGGCGATCCAGATGACTGTGACAACAAGGACCCAGCATTAGCAGATCTGGACGTTGAGGGAGCAGTATCGGTGCTTCCATGGACATTCTCAACAGATCTGTGTACCAATGCCTTCTTGGCCAAGCTGGAGCTATTAGAATGATTGCTCCTTTTGCCTGTTTTATCTTTCTCACTACTCTGGGTAACAGAGATATTGGAGGGAACAGATATGCCAGCTGAAACCTCCATTCTACTGACAGTGCGTCTACCAGGACCGCTCCTGGGTCCCTTGTTCTTGATCCGTACCTCAGAACTTTTTTGTTTAGACGAGACGCCATAAGGTCTATCTCCGGTAGACCCCATCTGTTCACCAGTGTCTGAAACACTTCTGGGTGTAGTGCCCATTCGGTTTCCTGAATGGTGTGCCGGCTGAGAAAATCCGCTTCCCAATTTAGTACACCCGGGACAAATACTGCTGACAATGCCGGGAGATGGAGTTCTGCCCATTTTAGAATGGGAGTTACTTCCTCCATCAGACTCTTGCTGTGAGTTCCTCCTTGATGATTGAGGTATGCTACTGTTGTCGCATTGTCTGAGCGGATCTGGACTGGTCTTCCTTGTAGATTGTCCTTTGCCTGAACTAGAGCCAAGTAAACGGCCCTTATCTCCAACAGATTTATCGGCAGGCGACTTTCCCTTGCGGTCCATTTTCCCTGGAACCATAGGCTTCCAAGTACCGCCCCCCAGCCTTGCAGGCTGGCATCTGTTGTCAGGACTTGCCACTCTTTTATCCAAAAGGGTCTCCCCTTGTTTAAATGGTCTGTCTGTAGCCACCACGCTAGAGACCTTTTTACCTTTACTGGAATCTTTATCATCTGTTTCTTTATCGTCTGATGATTTCCGTTCCATTTGGTCAGAATAAGGTGCTGCAATGGTCTGGAGTGGAATTGCGCATATTCCACCATGTCAAAGGTTGATACCATCAGACCCAACAGTCGCATTGCTGCATGGACTGACATTGTCTGGGCTTGCAACACTTCCTGAGCCATGACCTGCACCTTGACTATCTTTTTCTCTGGTAAGAGAACTTTCTGTAGGTCTGAATCCAATATGGCCCCCAAATGAACCATCCGCTGTGATGGATTCAGGGACGACTTCTCCCAATTTATGAGCCACCCGTGTCTCTGTAAACAAACTATCGTCTGTTGAAGATGGCTCAACAGTAAATCTTGCGAATGTGCTAAGATTAACAGGTCGTCGAGGTATGGGAATATTCTTATCCCCTGCTTGCGCAGACAAGCTGCCATAACCACCATGATCTTGGTAAACACCCTGGGTGCTGTAGCTAGCCCGAAAGGCAGAGCTTGGAACTGGAAATGTTCCTGGAGGATGGCAAACATGAGGTAACACTGATGTGACAGTGCTATAGGTAAGCATCCCGAACATCCAGAGATACCATGTAATCTCCCGGTTCCATAGCCAACATTATGGAGCGTAACGTCTCCATGTGGAACTTCGGGATCCATATGGATTTGTTCAACATTTTCAGATTTAGAATTGGTCGATATGACCCATTTGGTTTCTGGATTAGAAATAGATTGGAGTAATACCCCTGTCCCTTTTGTGATGGAGGTACTGGGACAATCACACCTTACTGCAGTCATTTTTGGACTGCTTCTTGCAGGGCATTGGCCTTCGACTCTATATGAGACGGGCTGGTGCAAAAAATCTTTGAGGAGGCTGCCTCCTGAATGGGAACCCATACCCCTGAGATACTACCTTCTGCACCAAGTCATCTGTTGTTGACTGTTGCCATATGTGTGCAAATTGAAGGAGTCGGCCCCCAACCCTGGAATCCTCCAGGCGGAGGCCCGTCTCTTAAGGCTGAGGGTTTCTGTTCAGGTTTGGAAGCTGGCTTTTTGCTAGCCCACTGCTACCTACCCCTGGATTTAAACTGGGGTTGTTTTGGCTCCTCTTTTGCTTTCGCTTTGCTTTGCCAACGAAAAGAGCAAAATTTTAAACACTTGGACTTAGGGTTATAGGTAGCCGGAAATCTGACCTTTTTCGATTCAGCCTCTGATTCTAGGATATCCGATAAAGGTTTTCCAAATAATATATTACCCACAAAAGGCAATGCTTCCTATTCTTTCTTGGATTCTGCATCTGCCTTCCAGGTACGTAGCCAAATTGCTCGACGAGCGACTACTGTCAAGGCTGAAGCTTTAGAAGCAACTGTACCTACATCAATTGCTGCTTCTTCCACATACTCGGCAGATTGTCTTAAACGGCAAAAATGATCCTCTTGCTCACTAGTAGGAGAAGGGATGCTATTCTCTAGTTCCTCTATCCATTCGCCCATTGCCTTTGCTACCCAGGCCGAAGCCATAGCAGGTCTTACCACTGCTCCTACTAGAGAAAAAATATTTTTCAAAAGGCTATCAACCCTTCTGTCTGTGACATCATTTAGTGAGGTAGATGACAGTGGCAAAGCAGATTTATGCACGAGTCGCAGAACATGTGCATCTACTTTTGGAGGAACTTCTCTTTTCGAACAATCCACAGCTGGAAATGGATAATAGGAATCCCATCTTTTAGGAATCTTATACTTTTTACTGGGCGCTGCCCAAGACTCATCCATCATTTCCGTCAGCTCATCTGACGCTGGGAATTTAGCTTTCACTGATTTTGTTCGTTTAAATACCGGTGCTTTAGATTTTAACACTGTCTTGGCTGGCTCTTCCAACGAGAGAATAGCCTTTACAGCATTAACAAGTTCAGCTACATCATCTGAACTAAAACTCTGCGACTGATCATCATACGGAGTCGAATCTATTGTCTCATCGTCCGATGTATCATCTTGTGTAGTCTGCCACGTAGACGTATCTGTCTTAGTCTTAACTGTCTCTTGGTTGCTTGTAGAGGCTACTGGAACCAAGCCGTAGGAAGGGAGCTGCATGTATGGGTTCATAGTGTAACCTAACCCTTGAGGTGGTGCTACTGTAGTTAACTTGTCCGCTATAGAAGATAGAGTCTCTGCGAACATATTCCATGGTGGTTCTGTTGGTGGTTGAACCAACTCCTGTTTTTTACTTCGCTGAAAAGCGAAACAGTTTGCACACAAACCCTCATAAGTGACCAATTGATTCATATCAATTACCCCTGACTTACAAGATAAGCATGTTAGGGCTATGGGAGTGCTTGATAAATTCTCCTCATCACTTTTGCTGCTCACAGACATGGTAATAATAAGAATTTACTCACCGGTAATTCTATTTCTCGTAGTCCGTAGTGGATGCTGGGAACTCCGTAAGGACCATGGGGAATAGACGGGCTCCGCAGGAGACAGGGCACTCTAAAAGAAAGATTAGGTACTATCTGGTGTGCACTGGCTCCTCCCTCTATGCCCCTCCTCCAGACCTCAGTTAAGGAAACTGTGCCCGGAAGTGTCACGATCCAGGTAATTCCTTATCAGTATTTACCTTCCAAATGTCTCCTGAGACTGTCCCAGTGTTCCAAGCCTGGATTCCATCTGCACTGTCTGCATGCAGCACGCTGCATCTCATTGTTTCTAATCTCTTTACTGTGATTCTGGCAGCATCAGGGTTAAGTTTCACATGCAAGTTACAAACAGTCTTTCCCTCCAAGTTCAAACATGGGCGCAGCCATGTTTGTTTTCATCACATGTTATTTTTCAGCCTATCAGCTGTACTCTGCTCTCGGCCTGATTACCCAGCAGCTGCACTCTGGACTCTGCTTAATCAGCCAGCCAATCCCTGTTTCCCAGCTGGTATAAATATCTTGTTCCTGGGCTGGAAAGATTAGTCAGTGCTTCAATTGTCTTCAGTGATTCTAGTGTGCAGTCCTCCCATGGACTTTCTCTGCAGTACAGCCTGACTCTGCAGTGTCTCATCATTGCATCCTGTGACTGGCAGTTACCGACACCAGCTTCCAGCAGTGCTCTGCCCTGCCAGTAACCATCTGTGTTCCGCCATCGATCCCAAGTCTCCATCGGTGTTCCGCCATCGATCCCCAGTAACCATCGGTGTTCCGCCATCGATCCCAAGTCTCCATTGGTGCTCCGCCATCGATCCCAAGTCTCCATCGGTGCTCCGCCATCGATCCCAAGTCTCCATCGGTGCTCCGCCATCGATCCCAAGTCTCCATCGGTGCTCCACCATCGATCCCAAGTCTCCATCGGTGCTCCGCCATCGATCCCAAGTCTCCATCGGTGCTCCGCCATCGATCCCAAGTATTTCTCTGAACTGTGATTCCTGTTACCTGTACCAAGTCATCCGTATTCCTCTGAACTGTGTTTAATAAACCTTTGAACTTTCCTTCGTTGTCTTGGTCACGCCTTCGGGCATTTGTTCTAAAGGTTCCCTGCTTGTCTAAGAACCCTGTACTGCCTCCCAGGTACACATATACCTCAGCCCCTACAACTGAGGCTCCCCCTGGTCAGCACCAGTCCTCAGTTGTGACAGGAAGAGCTGACACAACAAGTAAAGGATTTGGAATCCAGGGTAAGACTCATACCAGCCACACCAATCACACCGTACAACTTGTGATAACCATACCCAGTTAACAGTATGAACAACAACTGAGCCTCAGTAACAGATGGCTCATAACAATAACCCTTTAGTTAAGCAATAACTATATACATGTATTGCAGAGAGTCCGCACTTGGGACGGGCGCCCAGCATCCACTACGGACTACGAGAAATAGAATTACCGGTGAGTAAATTCTTATTTTCTCTGACGTCCTAGTGGATGCTGGGAACTCCGTAAGGACCATGGGGATTATACCAAAGCTCCCAAATGGGCGGGAGAGTGCGGATGACTCTGCAGCACCGCATGAGCAAACTCAAGGTCCTCCTCAGCCAGGGTATCAAACTTGTAGAACTTAGCAAACTTGTTTAACCCCGACCAAGTAGCAGCTCGGCAAAGCTGTAAAGCCGAGACCCCTCGGGCAGCCGCCCAAGAAGAGCCCACCTTCCTTGTGGAATGGGCTTTCACCATTTTGGATGCGGCAATCCAGCCGCAGAGTGAACCAGCTGAATCGTGCTGTAGTTCCAGCGAACAATAGTCTGCTTCGAAGCAGGACCTTGTTGGCTGCATACAGAATAAACAGCGAGTCAGACTTTCTGACTCCCGCCTTTCTGGAAACATAAATTTTCAAAGCCCGGACTACGTCCAGCAACTTGGAATCCTCCAAGTCCCTAGTAGCCGCAGGCACCACAATAGGCTGGTTCAAATGAAACGATGATACCACCCTAGGAAGAAATTGGGGACGAGTCCTCAATTCTGCCCTGTCCATATGGAAGATCAGATAAGGGCTTTTACATGACAAAACCGCCAATACTGACCCACGTCTAGCCGAAGCTAAGGCCAATAGCATGACCACTTTCCACGTGAGATATTTTAGCTCCATGGTCTTAAGTGGCTCAAACCAGTGGGATTTCAGGAAATCCAACACAACGTTAAGATCCCAAGGTGCCACCGGTGGCACAAAAGGAGGCTGAATATGCAGCACCCCCGGAACAACGTCTGAACTTCAGGCAGTGAAGCCAGTTAATTTTTAGAGAAAATGTATAGGGCCGAAATCTTGACCTTTATGGATCCTAATTTTAAGCCCATAGTAACTCCTGACTGTAGGAAGTGCAGGAATCGACCCCGCTGGAATTCCTCTGTAGAGCCTTCCCGGCCTCACACCAAGCAACCTATTTTCGCCATATACAGTGAAAAAGTCTTGCTGTCATGTCTTTCCTAGCCTTTATCAGCGTAGGAATAACTGCATCCGGAATGCCCTTTTCCGCTAGGATCCGGCGTTCAAATGCCATGCCGTCAAATGCAGCCGCGGTAAATTTTGGAACAGACAGGGCCCCTGTTGCAACATGTCCTGTCTGAGAGGCAGAAGCCCTGAGTCCTCTGAGAGCATTTCCTACAGCTCCAGGTACCGAGTCCTTCTTGGCCAATTCGGAGCAAAGAATATTGTTTTCACTCCTCCTTTTATTACAATTCTCAGCCCTTGGGTATGAGAGGAAGAGGAGGGAATACAGAGACCGACTGGAACACCCACGGTGTTACTAGTGCGACCACAGCTATCACCTGAGGGTCCCTTGACCCGGCGTAAAACCTTTTTTAGCTTTTTATTGAGGTGGGACGCCATCTAGTCCACCTAAGGCAGTTCCCATCAATTTGCAAACTGCGTGAAGACTTCCTGATGAAGTCCCCACTTTCCTGGGTGGAGGTCGTGCCTGCTGAGGAAGTCTGCTTCCCAGATGTCCACTCCCGGAACGAACACTGCTGACAGTGCGCTTACTTGATTCTCCGCCCAGCGAAGAATTCTGGTGGCTTCTACCCTCGCCACCCTGCTCCTTGTGCCGCCTTGGCGGTTTACATGAACCCCTGCGGTCTGACTGGATCAGAACCGGTTGGTCGCAAAGCAGGATCTCCGCTTGACTTAGGGCGTTGTATATGGCCCTTAGTTCCAGGATATTGATGTGAAGGCAAGTCAGTTGACTTGACCACAGACCTTGGAAATTTCTTCCCTGTGTAACTGCCCCCCACCCTCGGAGGCTTGCATCCGTGGTCACCAGGATCCAGTCCTGAATGCCGAATCTGCGGCCCTCAAGAAGGTGAGCACTCTGCAGCCACCACAGGAGAGACACCCTGGCCCTGGGGGATAGGGTTATTAACCGATGCATCTGAAGAGGTGATCCGGACCACTTGTCCAGTAAGTCCCATTGGAAGGTCCTCGCATGGAACCTGCCTAAGGGGATGGCCTCGTATGATGCCACCATCCTTCCCAGGACTCGAGTGCAGTGATGCACTGACACCTGTTTTGGTTTTAATAGATTCCTGACCAGTGTCATGAGCTCCTGAGCGCTCTCTGTCGGGAGATAACCCTTTTCTGGTCTGTGTCTAGGATCGTGCCTAGGAGAGGCAGATGAGCTGTAGGAACCAACTGCGACTTTGGAATATAGAGAATCCAGCCGTGTTGCCGTTACACTTCCAGAGAAAGTGATACGCTGTTCAGCAACTGCTCTCTTGATCTCGCTTTTATGAGGAGATCGTCCAAGTACGTGATAATAGTGACACCTTGCTTCCGCAGGAGCACGATCATATCCGCCATTACCATGGTGAATATTCTCGGGGCCGTGGAGAGACCAAACGGCAACATCTAAAATTGGTAATGACAATCCCGTACCGCAATTCTGAGGTACGCCTAATGAGGTGGATAAATGGGGACCTGAAGGTATGCATCCCTTATGTCCCGATTCACAATAAAGTCTCCCCCTTTTTAGGCTTGCACTGACCGCTCTTAGCGATTTCATCTTGAACTTTCTCAGGTTTATGTTCAGAGATTTTTAATTAAATATGGGTCTGACCGAACCGTCTGGTTTCGGGATTACAACATGGTCTAATAATAACACCATCTTGTTGAAGGAGGGGACCCTTGACCACCACCTGTTAAAGATACAATTTGTGAATTGCAGATAACACTGGCTCCCTCTCTTGGGGGGAAGCCCGCAGGGCCGTCGGTGAGGGGGCATCTTCTCACAGTCCAGCTTGTATCCCTGAGACACAATATCTATTGCCCAGGGATCGAACAGGGAGTGAACCCACATGTGGCTGAACTTACGAAGGCGTGTCCCCACCGGGCCTAGCTCCGCTTGTGGAGCCCCAGCGACATTGGTGGATTTTTGTAGGGGCCGGGGAGGACTTCTGTTCCTGGGAACTAGCTGCCCGGCTCTGACAAGAAAGGACGCCCCTCAGACTTTCTTGTTTCTTTATACGAAAGGCTGCATTTAATAATGTCATGCTTTCTTAGGCTGTGCAGGAATATAAGGCAAACTAGCAGAATTACCAGCTATAGCTGTGGAGACCAGGCCCGAGAACCCTTCTCCACACAATCCTCAGCCTTCCATATGCCTTTTAAGTCGGCATCATCTGTCCAATGCATATTCTACAGGACACGTCAAGCAGAGATCGACATAGCTTTGACTCTAGGACCCAGTATACTCATGTCTCTTTGGGCATGCTTTATAACTATATATCTATCACTTAAGACAGCATCTTTAATATATTTATATTGCATACTAGGGTCTCATCTCTGCTGATAAGGTACCTGTCCACGCTGCCACAGCGCTATAAACCCATGCCGACACAATCGCCGGTCTGGGTAGTATACTAGAATGTGCACGCTATCTGCAGGATCCCTGAGAATAGCAAGTGCTACCGTCTGTGCAAACAGGACACCCCAGGGGAAGATTCTCAACATATCCTGGCCCTAGTGGGGAAAGGATACAGCCTGAGAATTCTCTTGTGGGAAGCTGCCGTCTCTTGTCTGGAGATTCCCGCTCTTTTTCCTCATGAGAGGAGGGAAATTTACCTCAGCATTCTTCCCCTTAAACATGTGTACTCTCGTGTCAGGGACAGATGAGTTATCAGTGATATGCAAATCATCTATTATTTCAATAATCATATGGAATACCTTATAGCCATCTTGGCTGTAACTTTGCATTATCGTAGTCGACAGTGGAGTTAAACTCCATGTCGATACCAGTGTTTGTTATTATGGATAGTGAGCATTGAGAGACTCTGAAGGTCTCTGTGACATAGGGACAGACATGGGTAGATTTCCTGTCTGTTCCCTAACCTTTTGTGCAATAAATTCACCTTAGCACTTACACATATCCAAACAGGTGTCGGCGTTGTCGACGGAGACACCCTCTCACACACACATCCGCTCTATCACCTCCTTAGAGGAGCCTTTTACCTCAGACATGTCGACACACGCGTACCGACACCACACACACAGGGGATGCTCTATTTGAGGACAGTTCCCCCACAACGCCCTTTGGAGAGACAGAGAGAGAGTATGCCAGCACACACCCCAGCGCTATATAACCCAGGGATTACACTACAACTCAGTGTTTACCCAGTAGCTGCTGTATATACAAATTTTGCGCCTAAATTTATGTGCCCCCCCCCTCTTTTCACCCTTTGTGTACCAGGATACTGCCGGGGAGAGCCTGGGGAGCTTCCTTCCAGCGGAGCTGTGAAGAGAAAATGGCGCTGGTGTGCTGAGGAAGAAGGCCCGGCCCCCTCAGCGGCGGGCTTCTGTCCTGTTTCTGACTAAAAATGGCGGGGGTTTTACACATATACAGTTTTCCAGACTGTATTATGTGTATATATTGCCAAAAGGTATACTTATTGCTGCCCAGGGCGCCCCCCCCCCCCAGCGCCCTGCACCCTACAGTGACCGGAGTGTGTGGTGTGCAGTGGAAGCAATGCTGTGCGCTACCTTAATGAAGACCGGAGTTTTCTGCCGCCGATTTTATCTCCTTCTGTCTTCTGGCTCGGCAAGGGGGACGGCGGCGCGGCTCCGGGAACGGACGATCGAGGTCAGGCCCGGTGTTCGAACCCTCTGGAGCTAATGGTGTCCAGTAGCCTAAGAAGCACAAGCTAGCTGCACGCAGGTAGGTTTGCTTCTCTCCCCTCAGTCCCACGTAGCAGTGAGTCTGTTGCCAGCAGATCTCACTGAAAATAAAAAACCTAACAAATACTTTCTTTCTAGCAAGCTAAGGAGAGCCCACTAGGTGCATCCAGCTCTGGCCGGGCACAGATTCTAACTGAGTTCTGGAGGAGGGGCATAGAGGGAGGAGCCAGTGCACACCAGATAGTACCTAATCTTTCTTTTAGAGAGCCCAGTCTCCTGCGAAGCCCGTCTATTCCCCATGGTCCTTACGGAGTTCCCAGCATCCACTAGGACGTCAGAGAAAATCTGTTATTGACTACACAATTTTGTGACTGAGAATTTAACACCCTATATGTCAGTATATAGAGGTGAGATCAATCTGACCACAGTGCACCTGATTTGAGGGTCAGAACAGGACTGACATTACACAGAAAAGTCAGCACACATACTAGCAGTCAGTCACGTGTTAAAGCATTAGACATTGTCATATGAGAATACAACCTCCATAACAACTTATACATAAATAGGAAAATTGTACTTCTGTTTTGAACGGGTTCCTTTTTCAACATAACATGCAGAAAACACAGTAATATACAGGTCTCATATGCAATAGGTACTAAAAATTAACAATGCATACTAAGAAGTAGAGAGAATTTTTAGTACTGTATACCCTGCCTCCGGAGAGCGGGATATAGGGAGACTTGCCACACTTCCATCCAAGCAAATATGATCGTAAGACGCTGTGTGGATTCAGACGCTACTGGTGTACACTGCCGCTCTTGATAACTGATAACGGACACGGACGCTCACCAACGGACACGGACGCTGAGCGACTTCCACGTGTATGCAGACGCTAAGGCCTGCGACTCGGTCTGGCGGTTTTTATCTCCAGTGTACACAACCACAGCGTCTAATCTGCGACAGAGTACCCTCGTGGTAGCGTCTGAGCCGGAAGTGAGGTCATTCAGTTCATAAAACGAGAGACACGTGGGAACTGGCCATGAACTCGGAGGAGGGACGGCCAGGAGAGCGTCTGAATCCCCCCATTGACTTAAACTCCCAGGATCGCGGCCTCTACCTAGTCCTGGCGCCTATGATCCCCGGAGCGTAGCGCTGTCACACTCGAGATGTTCGGCGCATCAACACACTGTTTGTAGTCTCCACCAAATCAGTGTAGCTGTGTCCTGACCACTCTAGTAAGAGGAATTCCATAGACTCACCGTCTCCCCATGCTTCGGCCACAGCCTGGTTACGTCTGCTGGACCTGCTAGAACATCCGACACAGACGCCCGTCGTGACAGCACTGATACCCGAAGGTAAGCGTTGTTGCGACCCGGTGGGGAGTTGTTGGAGCGACTCTTTCTAATATGCGTTTAAGACGCTGTTAAGAGAAGTCGCTCTAAATATAGTAAGTCTATAAAAAATAAAATAATAAAAGCTTTAGGCTGCTTTATTCACAGCAGCCCTGTGACCATGTGGCTTCCTGCCGCACCAAGCAAAAAACTGATCTGACTGAGTCAGTGGGCGGAACTATATAGTGGAGGCCCCAATGCATCCTGGGAGGCCAGAAAGCTCGTGACCGTGTTGGTGCCATTTTCGCTGTCGCTCGGCAATATTCCAATGTTATCCTGTGGATAATCCTGTGGACCCAGCCAGAGAAATAAATAAATATATATATATATATATATATATATATATATATATATATATATATATATATATATAATAGGGGTATCGGCGACCACTGGTGTAAAAAGATATATATTCGAATATTTAAATAAGACAATGGCTTTCTAAAAAGGGGGAGCCAGGCATCCAGTGTAAAAAGTTTAAAAGTGTAACAATTTATTTAAGACCGTTACAGAAAAAAATATATATAATAAAAAAATAAGACAAAATTAAAACAATGAGCACTGTACAAAAAATCAGCAGGTAGATCTCATCTTAGTGCAGGAGGTCAGCGAGGTAAACGCAACGCTTATATATACACACACACACCCATTATAACATACATACATATATATATATATATATATATATATATATATATATAACCGGAATTCCACAAAGGTGGAAGGGGCACTCACAATCTCAAAAAAAATCATACAGGAATTCACATTTCATAAAATGTCATAGTTTAATTGTTGGATCTTCTGTTACACCAACTCGCCCTTAATCGACGTTTCGACCCTAATCCCGGGTCTTTTTCAAGATAGGCAGATTCGGTGAAGATTCAAAGAATTCACAGACATTAATGTTACAACATCAGTAGAGATCTAGAAAAGACATAGAACACAAAAAGACACACTCAGTGCCTCCCAAGCCCCATTGTTGCAAAACAAACACTTAATTACAACTATAAGCACAGCCATCCATTATACCTTAAGCCCAGTGAGTATACACAGACACACTGTCGTGGCCACCCATAAGGAATCAATATACCAAATGCTTACATGAACATAACTTTCTCTGGGAGAAGTCCAAACAGCGCCTGTCCAATTAAAAAGTGTTTCGGTGGAACGCATGATCTACTTCCGGGAGGCGGTACGTATTACGCGCCCCGGACCGCGTTGAGGGTGGTATTTCCGGTCCGTGGAACGCAGAGTGCATCTCGGATCGTGACACTGTTGGACCTGGTAAAAAGGTTGGCTATACTGGAGGGATTTAAGTCATAATGGTTAGCGATAGTGTCCAAGAGGCGGCCCGGTGGATATTCGGTGGTTTAAATGTAAGTTTTTGAGAGATCGATTGAACGGAAGTGATGTTGTTTTCACTTCCGGGTGCCCGGGTTTAAAACCCCTGGCGCTGAGACAGTGTTTGTGTAGCCATGTGCAGGAGGACAGTTTGACTTCAGCTGTGTGAGTATCTACTTTAGTGGTGGTGTTTATTGTTTATCGCCCTGTTCCGGTATTTAAAGGCTAATATACAGTGTTCTACATTTTAGTGCTCTTTATGACCTATTTGAAGACCCATTAGGTGGCCAGCTTGGACTTATGCAAATTTGGTCGGATGTGGCCATATTGATATAGTGAGTGGTTGGAGTGATTAACATTAATATATTTTTTTATATGTTATGTGTATATATTTAGTGATTGGCTAATGTTATCCTCTTTTGTCTTTAGAGAGAGTCCATAGTATTAATTAAAGGAGTAACAGGTTGACTGATGAGGTGGCACGGCTATCACAGTATGTGGTCTTTCGTGTCCTTTTGGGATTTAATCTAGTGATGACCTCTTTCTATATAGCCGACGCTTTATATACATTGATTGTAGATGTCTGCGGACTGCCTACTTTTTGATTGGACAGGCGCTGTTTGGACTTCTCCCAGAGAAAGTTATGTTCATGTAAGCATTTGGTATATTGATTCCTTATGGGCGGCCACGACAGTATATCTGTGTATACTCACTGGGCTTAAGGTATAATGGATGGCTGTGCTTATAGTTGTAATTAAGTGTTTGTTTTGCAACAATGGGGCCTGGGAGGCACTGAGTGTGTCTTTTTGTGTTCTATGTCTTTTCTAGATCTCTACTGATGTTGTAACATTAATGTCTGTGAATTCTTTGAATCTTCACCGAATCTGCCTATCTTGAAAAAGACCCGGGATTAGGGTCGAAACGTCGATTAAGGGCGAGTTGGTGTAACAGAAGATCCAACAATTAAACTATGACATTTTATGAAATGTGAATTCTTGTATGATTTTTTTTGAGATTGTGAGTGCCCCTTCCACCTTTGTGGAATTCCGGTTCTGTATTAGTGGCTGACTTAGTCAGTTCCACTGGGTGCACCCAAGCACATGTTTGTTTATTCTTTGATGTGAGTGCGGATCTCCAATGATATTTATATATATATATATATATATATATATATATATATATAAAATAGAGAAAATATAATACATACACACTGCTCCAAAGAATAAAGGGAACACTTAAACAACACAATGCAACTCCAAGTCACTCACACTTCTGTGAAATCAAACTGTCCACTTAGGAAGCAAACTGATTGACAATCAATTTCACATGCTGTTGTGCAAATGGAATAGACAACAGGTGGAAATTATAGGCAATTAGCAAGACACCCCCAATAAAGGAGTTGTTCTGCAGGTGGTGACCACAGACCACTTCTCAGCTCCTATGCTTTCTGGCTGATGTTTTGGTCACTTTTGAAAGCTGGCGGTGCTTTCACTCTAGTGGTAGCATGAGACGGAGTCTACAACCCACACAAGTGGCTCAGGTAGTGCAGCTCATCCAGGATGGCACATCAATGCGAGCTGTGGCAAGAAGGTTTGCTGTGTCTGTCAGGGTACTGTCCAGAGCATCGAGGCGCTACCAGGAGACAGGCCAGTACATCAGGAGACGTGGAGGAGGCCGTAGGAGGGCAACAACCAAGCAGCAGGACCGCTACCTCCGCCTATGTGCAAGGAGGAACAGGAGGAGCACTGCCAGAGCCCTGCAAAATGACCTCCAGCAAGCCACAAATGTACATGCGTCTACTAAAACAATCAGAAACAGACTCCATGAGGGTGGTATGAGGGCCAGACGTCCACAGGTGGGGGTTGCGCTTACAGCCCAACACCGTGCAGGACATTTGGCATTTGCCAGAGAACACCAAGATTGGCAAATTCGCCACTGGCGCCCTGTGCTCTTCACAGATGAAAGCAGGTTCTCACTGAGCACATGTGACAGACGTGACAGAGTCTGGAGACGCCAAGGAGAACGTTCTGCTGCCTGCAACATCCTCCAGCATGACTGGTTTGGCAGTGGGTCAGTAATGGTGTGGGGTGGCATTTCTTTGGGGGGCCGTACAACCCTCCATGTGCTCGCCAGAGGTTGCCTGACTGCCATTAGGTACCGAAATGAGATCCTCAGACCCCTTGTGAGACCATATGCTGGTGCGGTTGGCCCTGGGTTCCTCCTAATGCAAGACAATTCTAGAACTCATGTGGCTGGAGTGTGTCAGCAGTTCCTGCAAGATGAAGGCATTGATGCGATGGACTGGCCCACCCGTTCCCCAGACCTGAATCCAATTGAGCACATCTGGGACATCATGTCTCGCTCCATCCACCAACCACAGACTTCCAGGAATTGGCGGATGCTTTAGTCCAGGTCTGGGAGGAGATCCCTCAGGAGACCATCCGCCACCTCATCAGGAGCATGCCCAGACATTGTAGGGAGGTCATACAGGCACGTGGAGGCCACACACACTACTGAGCCTCATTTCGACTTGTTTTAAGGACATTACATCAAAGTTGGATCAGCCTGTAGTGTGTTTTTCCACTTTAATTTTGAGTGTGGGTCCAAATCCAGACCTCCATTGGTTAATAAATTTGATTTCCATTGATAATTTTTGTGTGATTTTGTTGTCAGCACATTCAACTATGTAAAGAACAAAGTATTTAATAAGAATATTTCATTCATTCAGATCTGGGATGTGTTGTTTAAGTGTTCCCTTTATTTTTTGAGCAGTGTAGAGGAGACGCTGATGGGCTGCTTCTGTTATTGTTATAAAGGTGTGTTTCTTGTATGTATTCACTTGTTTAACTTTATATGTAGCCTGAGGACGGAGTAAAATCCGAAAAGTCGCTGCTATGACTTAAGTGTCATGTTGTTTTTCACAAGTCCGCTGGGAGTGCCACTATTGTTTGCTACTATCTACGTTTGCGAGTCGTGCACCGCGGCTGCTTTACTTATATGAAGATTGGGAGTGCCTGCTGCAGTGGTATAGCAAGATAATTGGACTTCTACCTCCAGCCTGTAATTCAAGCGGAATCGACAGTTTTACTGGACACAACACAGCTATTGCTTATCCTCCAGAATATTACAGAGCTCCCAGAGGTGTGCGTTCTGGCGAGTATTGATGTAATTAGTCTCTATACCAACATCCCTCATAAGGAAGGAATTGAAGCAATGAGGCACCTGCTTGTTGGCAATGCACTGTACAAAGGGCCAGATATTAAATTCTTTCTGTTGTTATTGGAAATAACTGACTCTGAACTTTTTTTTATTTAATGGGGAGTACTACTTGCAATGCCTGGGATGTGCAATGGGGAGAAACGTTGCTCCGGCTTTTGCGAACGCCTTGTGTTGGCCATTGAACGAAGGCTATTTTTGGAAAATACAGTTTGCCAAAGGTGTAATTCTATTCACACGTTATATTGATGATCTGCTGGTGATATGGGTGGTCTTCCGACCCGATCGCTCGCTGCAGTTTATAGCAGCGCAGCGATTGGGTTGTAACTGCGCATGTACCGTCGCTGCAGTATGCCAGCGCATGCCGGACGGCAAAAGACCGTCGGTCCCTAGCGATCGCCTTTGCCTGATTGACAGGCAGAGGCGGTCACTGGGCGGGAGGGGGCTAGACTGCAGCATTAAGCCACCGTTTAGGGGGCGCGGTCCGGCCAACGCAGTGCGATGCTTTTGCATCTCTGCAGGGGGAGGGGGGGGGGGCGGCACTGACATGCGGGGCAGACTAGCCATGTGCTGGCCATCCCCCCGCATGTCTGAGTGCCTGATCGTAGCTGTGTTAAATTTAGCACAGCTGCGATCAACTCGGAATGACCCCCATGGTTGGGCAACCTGGAGGAGTTTGTGGAACATATGCAAGTTATTAATATGATGGATGAGAACATCAAATTTACGTGTGAAGCAAGTACTGATTCTGTCCACTGTTTGGATGTCCTCATAACCAGAAGAGGAAACTATTTAGAGACATCCGTATACCACAAACCGACAGACATGAATACCCTATTACATGCACAAAGTTTTCATCCTGAGGCCATGAAGAAAGGCCTGCCCTACTCGCAGTTCCTAGGGGCAAGAAGAATTACGAGCAATACCACTGATGCTGAAAAAAAAAAAAAAAGGAGACTGACGAAATATTGGGAGACATTTCTAGAGAGGTTATCGTAAGGATGACCTGTTAACGGCTAAGAGGAAAGCACTTGCGGTACCTCGCCAACAATGTCTGGATAACAGGAGAACAAAATCCAGTTGTTGTGCTGCCTATTAAGGACCTACCATACGAGTAGAGTCAACAGAGACATAAGCCGGAACAGGGAGATCCGCTTGAGAATATGCTTCCGAAATAGTCATTCGAAGCCCTCTAACCAGCGTCTATTTATTAAGAGAGAATCTGTCTTTCCGATGGCACTGGTGCGATCCACGTAGATCCTTAATGCTCGGTCTACGTCCCGCGACGCATCTTCCGCAGAAAGTCCTGATACCTGAAAAAACGGGGACTACAATTTCTTCATTAAGATGGAATTTAGACACCACCTTAGGAAGATACCCAGACCTAGTTCTGAAAACTACTTTATCTGGACAAAAAAAAATATCTGAAAAAGAGAACATGACAGCGCTCCTGAATCTGACACTCTTCTAGCTGATGCCATAGTCAGTAGAAAGAGAACTTTAGCTGTCAACCATTTAAGAGCCACTTTATTAAGTGGTTCAAACGGAGCAACTTGAAGGGCTTTGAGGACTAGACTTAAGTTCCAAGGCACTGTAGGAGGAACAAAAGGAGGTTGAATGCACAGCATTCCCTGGAAAAAGTACGCACATGCTGTAAATTGGCAATTTCCTTTTGGAACCATACAGTCAATGCTGATACTTGTACTCTCAAGGAAGCCACCTTCAAACCCTTATCCATCCCTGCCTAAAGGAAATCTAAGACCCTGGAAACTTGGAAAGATTTTGGGTCCATATTTCTTTCACTAAACCATGAATATAGGCCTACCATATTCGGTGATAAATGAGAGTTGAGGAGGGTATCCTCGCTCTGAGCACTGTTTGAATTACCTGTAGCGAGAATCCTCTTGACTTCAGGATAGAGGTTTCAAGAGCCACGCCGTTAATGATAGTCGATCCAGATTAGGGAGGCCAATCCCGGGATCGGCGGGATCCCAGTATTTGGGCCCAAAAATGCCGGGATTTGAATCCCGGGATTGGAGCATCCAATCCCGGGATTCACGGGATTATACTGCGCATGCGCGGCGGCGGGAGGGTGGGTGTGTAAGTAATAGTACTTACTAATATTAGGCGGGCGGCAGCCATGATCAAGTTGAACGTGGCGGCACTTCAAATGTAGCGCCGGCCGCCAGCCAATCAGAGCTGGCGGACCGGCAGCCAATCAGGGAAGCTGCAGCGGCAGCCAATCAGGAGCGACTGCTGCGGCCGCTTCCCTGACTGGCTGCCGGTCCGCCAGCTCTGGTTGGCTGGCGGCCGGCGCTTCATTTGAAATGCCGCCGCATTCAGTGTGTTAATGGTTGCCGCCTGTCTAATAGTAAGTACTATTACTTACACCCACCCTCTCTCCCTCCGTGCAGTCAGTGGTGCTCCCTACAGCCTTCCTCCCTCCCGCACCGCTACCAACCCTCCCTGCCGCGACCTACACCCTCCCTCCTGAGTCCCGCACCGCTGCCTACACCCTCCCTACCTCCCTCACCGCTACCTACACACACCCTACCTCCCGCACCGCAATCCCGGGATTGACCGTTTTTCAATCCCGAATCCCGGGATTGAAAAAACGGCCCGGGATTAGCCTCCCTAATCCAGATGCCTGTGGTAACAAGGACCCTGCATTAGTAGATCTGGACGTTGAGTGAGCATAAGTGGAGCATCCATCGACATTCTCTGCAGATCTGTGTACCAATGCCTTCTGGGCCAAGCTGGAGCTATTAGAATCACGGCACCCTTTGCTTTTTTTATTTTCCTCACCACCCTGGTAGCAGGATGATCGGAGGAAATAGATACGACAGATGAAAATCCCATTTCACTAACAAGGCGTCCACAAAAATCGCTCCGGGATCCTTTGTTCTTGCCCCATATGCGGGCACTTTGTTGTTCAGACGGGACGCCATTAGAGCTCTCTCTGGCAAACCCCACTTGTCTACAAGAGTCTGAAAGACTTCCGGGTGTAGAGCCCATTCGCTTGCTTGAATGGTGTGTCGACTGAGAAAGTCCAATTCCCAGTTTAGGACTCCCGCAACGAATAGTGCGGACAATGCTGGAAGATGGAGTTCTGCCCACTTTAGTATGTGACTTACCTCCTTCATTGCTGTTGTGCGTTCCTCCATGATGGTTGAGGTACGCCCCTGCCGTTAAATTGTCTGAGCAGATCTGGACTGGTCTTCCTTGAAGAGTGTCCTTTTCCTGAATCATTGCCATATATATGGCCCGAAGTTCTAACCGATTTATTGGCAGGCAACTTTCTTCTGTGGTCCATTGTCCCTGGAACTATAATCTTCCGGACACTGCTCCCCAGCCCTGAAGACCGGCATCTGTTGTCCGGATCCCCCATCTGATATGCAAAAAGGTTCTTCCTTTGTTTAGATGGAATGTCTGTAGCCACCAGGCTGAGGACTTTCTTACCTTGTGTGAAAGTACCATCGTCTGTTTCTTTATTGTCTGATGTATTCCATTCCATCTGGCCAGAATCAGAGGCTGCCAAGGTCTTGAGTGGAATTGTTCATACTCCACCATGTCAATTGTTGACACCATCAAACCCATCAGTCGCATAGCTGCGTGGATTGATATTGTTTGACTGTGTAACAACTCCTGAGTACTTGACTGTGCCTTGAATATCTTGTTCTGAGGTAATCCGTTTTCTGCAGATTTGAATTCAGTACCACCCCACAGTGACGGAACCAGAGATGACTTTGCCCAATATATGAACCACCCATGCCTCTGCAGACAAGTCATTGTCTGTTGGAGATGGCACAGAAGCTTTTCCTGTGATTGTGCCAGGACAAAAAAAGGTGGTCGAGGTATGGCAATTTTCTTATCCTCTTCTTGCGGAGATAAGCTGCCATAAACATCATAATTTTGGTACATACTCTGGGGGGCTGTGGCTAAATCAAAGGGTAAGGTATGGAACTGAAAATGTTGCTAAAGAATGGTGAACCTTGAGATAACACTGATGGAACAGTGCTATAGGAACCTGTAGGTAAGCATCCTGACTATCCAGGGATACCATGTAATCTCCTGGCTCCATGCAAAAACTATGGAGAGCAACGTCTCCATGTGAACCGTAGTACCTAAACTTATCTGTTTGGGATTTAGAGAATGGGGTGAAAAGATCCTTCTGAACCCAAACCCGGTTGGAGTAAAAACCCCTGTCCCTATTGTGCAGGGGTTACTGGAATGATTATTCCTGACAAATGCAATTTCTGAACTGCTTCTTGCACACCCTTGTCCTTCGCCTCAACCAGAAACGGACTGGAACAGAAGAACCTTCGAGGAGGATGCTTCTAGAAGGGAAAGCATAACCTAGAGATACAGCTTCTTGCACCCAGGCATCTGTTTGTAGACTGCTACCAGATCTGTGCAAACTAAAGAAGTCGGCCCCCTATCCTTTTGGGGTCCCCCAGAAGGAGGCCCGCACCATCATGCTGATGGCTTATCCTTTGGTTTGGAAGCTGGCCCTCTGGTTGCCTTTGCTTCTATGCCTTACAAAACTTATTGTATTGGGGCTGCTTTGTGACCGACAAGGCCGAAACTGGACCCCTAGGTTTGGGGTTATATGTGGAAGGAAACGTGACCTTCTTGGAGTCTGTTTCTGACTCCAGAATATCTGTTAACTCTTTCCCAAACAGAAACTTCCAGCCAAAGGCAAAGTTTACAGAACCTTCTTTGATTCTGAATCAGCTTCCCATGTATGTAAGCAAAACTGCTCTGCGAGCAACTACTGTTAATGCTGATGCCCTAGAACATTATTGTCCATATGAGCTATATGGGATTCTTGCTCCCTTGCAGGTGCTTAAAACCTGTCTTCCAGTACCTCAGCCCAGTGTACCTACAGCATCTGGTATTCCAAGGTGGTCTCCCATCCAAGAACTAACAGGCCCAACACTGCTTAGCTTCCAAAATCTAGTGAGATTGGGCCTATCCAGTGTGGTGTGGCTGTAGATTGCACGGTGAAGTCATGGCTGGCCTTATGACTGCCCCAGACAGAGACAATATGGTTTTCAGAAAACCATTCCTCTTTTGACGTTAATGGCAAAGGCCATATAGATTTTCGCACTATCAATGATATGCGTATCTACTTTAGGAGAAACTGCCTATTTTAAACCAGTTCCCAGCTGGAAAAGGATATTTGGAATCCCATTTACTGGGAACCTATAATCCTTATTGGGTATAGCCAAAACCTGTTCCATGATTTACATCAGCTGCTGGGGTCCCCCCATGCGGAGGCCCTATTTTTTGGGATGTTTAAACATAGGTACCTTATTTTTAACAAAGGCTCTCCTAATCCTTTAAGGACAGAAAGGCCCTTACTGCTCTCATTAATTCAGCTATATTCACTGAGCTGATACTCTACTTTGGCATACAAAGTACAGGTAGAGGGTATGTAGAGCTTTCATCGTCTGATGAATCATCATGTGTAGCCTGTTGGGGATACCGTAGGTAGAGAGCTGCATGTATGGGTTAATAGTGAACCCTATTCCTGGTATTGACGCTGTAGGAATTAACCTTTCAGCTACCTGTATACTGGACCAGGTCTGTGCAAACATCGCCCAAGGGGGATTTATCTGTACTTGACGTAGATAAGGGATCTGCCTTGTATTATGCTGAAAAGCAAACCATTTTACACATAAACCATCCTGTACCAGATCAGAGGAGATCACACAGTTTTTGCAAGACAACATGATAGGAGTGTTGGTGTTACTGTAAGTGTACTCTCGTCACTCTTAGACATGATAAATAATCAGCACTTTCACAGTGTACTACACAATTTGTGACTGTAACCACTTTATCGTTCTAAAGTGATATCAATCTGACCCTTACCCATGCACCCGCATTGAGGATCAGAAGACCAACTGACAAACATATATAGAAGTCAGCAATCACACAAGCAGTCAGTCACATGTTATATTAGTCATATGAGCACATAATTAACTACGAACACTTTTAAAGTATGTAGGAGTACATATTACTGAATTCTGTTTTATACAGATCCTAACGTATTCAGACGCAATGCGAAGAAAACCACAGTAATGTACACAGACTCATATGCAATAGGCACTTAAATTTAACTATTCATACTGACAAAGGTAGGTAGAAATTTAGTGCTGTATAACCCGTACTCAGTAGAGTGGGATACAGTGAGACTCACATCACTCCAAAGATCGATCAATACGTTAGCGAACGCTGAGTGGATCCAGACGCAACTAGTGTACACCGCTGCTCCGGGAACTTGTAGTGAACACAGACGCACTGTGCATACAGACGCACCGGCCATACAGATGCCTGTATTGCGAATGGGTCTCCTCACGGTAGCGCTTAGTGAAAACAGATGCAGCGGCCTATGCTGCGACCGAGGCCCCTCGTGGTAGCGTCTGAGACAAAAGTGAGGCAACAGTTCATGGCGGGAGACTCGTGGAAACTGGTCATGAACTGGGGGGGGGGGGAAGGGCGACCAGGAGAGCATCTAACTCCCCACCGCTGACATCAACCCTTGGGATCGCAGCCTCATACTATTCATGGTGCCTTATGATCCCTAAGGCCTAGCGCTGGAGCACCCGTGGTGGCGGCGCGTCAGCTACTGCTTGGTAGTCTCCTTCCAATACAGTGCAGCTGTGTCCGTATTCCCCGACTACGGGGAACCGATGCCTTACCTTCTCCCCGTGCTCCGGCCACAGCCTGGTAACATCTGCTGGACCTGCTAGTATATCAGACACAGACGCCCGCCAAGACAGCACTGTACACATGGGTAAGCGTTGTTGCGACCCGGCGGAGAGTTGTTGGAGCGACTCTTTCCAATATGCGTATAAGACGCTGTTAAGAAAGATCGCTCAAAAACATAGTAAGACTATACAAATAAAATAAGAATGCTTAAGGCTGCCATAGAACAGCAGCCCTCTGACCATGGACCGGCTCCTGCCGCACCAAACAAAAAACTGATTTGCCTGAGCCAGTGGGTGGGGATATATGGATGGGCTTGTTGCATCCTGGGAGGACTTGGTGCCAAACCGCTGTCGCTCCATCATATCCCATTGTTATCCTGTGGATAACCTGTGGACCCTGAAGGGCCGGAGAAAAACTGATAGCACACATTAAACCACTGCAAACCACTTTTTTTTAGTGTGTACTATCAGTTTATTATGCCGTGAGTGTCACGTCTTTCCTAGATAGATAGATAGATAGATAGATAGATAGATAGATAGATATACACACACACACACACATATATATATATATATATATATATATATATAATCAATGTGGTGTGACCCGGCACTCCTCACGCTCCCCAGCGTATCGATAACCTGCTCCCGTGCCCTCTCCTCATGGACCTGGATCCAATGTACAGCAACACCAATAAGAGCGGCACTGAGAGACTTGCAAGGTATTGTGAACAAAATGTGCCTTTTATTCTTTCAACGTTTCGGGGACGCAGCCCCTTCGTCAGGATAACCAAACAGTGCAAAATACAGTGTATAAATACCTTCAGTGAGATGAGGTCCGCACCGCCGCCTCCAGCCACGCTGCCCGGGTCCCGGTCCTGACGTCACTCCGCCCACAGGAAATGACGCGGCTCCGGTCCGTCCGGCTGGCGCACTGGGGCTGGGGAAACAGTAACCATGGGAACAGATACACAATGTGAATACAACTTACTCAAATAAAGTGCTTAGCGGCAAGCATATACACCCAATAAATACTATTGCAAAAAGTGTATATCGTATAGACTTATCCCATAATGTCTAAAATAAGTGAATAAAAAAAGTAACAATGAATAATAAAATCTGCTACATTCCGTCACTCTACTGGGGCCAACAGGGGGATATTAAGATACTTTCTAACTACAATTATACCCACTTATCATGTTTTATAATACTCAAAGTCCCATGTACACCTGAACAGTATTTACTTATAGTGATCAGAGTAAGCTATTCATAAATCCCACTCCTCTCTATTGAGATCTATATAATTCAAAACGTGGTATAAGTGCTGCCAGCACCTTACCAGGAACTATTATAAGAAGCATTTTAGACTAAGGGCTTCATTAAGACCCCTAGGCCATTGGGTGTTAAGTGTTTATATCCATTTAGATTCCGCCTGCAACAACTTTTTAGAACGATCCCCACCACGCAGCGAGAATGGGACATGACCTATTATTGTATACTGTATATTGTATACCGTAGCGTATTATTGTATACCTGCTTCCCGATTTAATGGCCTCACGTATGGCATACCTATGTTGTGCCATTCTTGTTTTAAAGGCACAATCGGATTTGCCAACGTAGGCAAGTCCACAAGGACAAGATAATAGATATATCACAAATTTCGAATCGCATGATAGGGGATACCTGATACTGTATTTTTTCCCGGTATGGGGGTGCTGAAATGTATCCCCTTGTACCATGTAACCACAGGTGGTGCAGCCACTACACTTATAGCACCCATTCTTACGTCTAAGAAAGTTCTTTTGTGAATTACCTTTTCCAAAAGAGGAGACATCAGTCCTTACAACAAAATCCCTTATACTCCGCCCCCTGGAATAGCTAGGCAATAGTCTAGACTGATATGCCTCCCCCAAATCTCTATCAGATGCAATAATAGGCCACAATTGTCTGGTGCATTTAGTTAATCATGTACTGCTGGTATTGTACCGTGTCACCCAGGGGAACTTTCCATCAAGTGGTTTCTGTACACTAGGTTTCAGTGGGATGCGGTCAGGATGCCGCCGGACGGAATCCCGGCGGTCGAAATACCGACGCCGGAATCCCGACCGCCACAATCCCGACATATTCTCCCTCCGTGGGTGTCCACGACACCCATAGAGGGAGAATATAATAGTGTGCCGAGCGTAGCGAGGCTCCGTGCCCGCAGCGTGGCGAGCGAAGCGAGCCCGCAAGGGGCTTCGTTCCGCTCACCACCCCTGTCGGGATTGTGTGGTCGGGATTCCGGCGTCTGTATTTCGACCGCCGGGATTCCGACCGGCGGCAATTAGTACTGATCCCGTTTCAGTAGCTGCTGACGTGTAACTCTCAGCGCTTTCTGTTTAGCTTGTTCCAACAATCCTAATGGATACCCCCTCTCAACAAATTTGATAAACATCTCACTCAATTGCTTATCTCTCTATGTCTCCTGGCTGTTAATCCTACAGACCAGCAGGAACTGTGAAAGGGGAAGGCCTGAAATGGTAGGCTTAGGATGGAAACTATCAAACCTTAATAAATTGTTCCTATCCGTGGTTTTAGTGAACAATCCAGTGTTAATAACACCATCAGTAATGGCAATGCACACATCAAGGAAAATAAGAATTTACTCACCGGTAATTCTATTTCTCGTAGTCCGTAGTGGATGCTGGGAACTCCGTAAGGACCATGGGGAATAGCGGGCTCCGAAGGAGGCTGGGCACTCTAGAAAGATCTTAGACTACCTGGTGTGCACTGGCTCCTTCCACTATGACCCTCCTCCAAGCCTCAGTTAGGACACCGTGCCCGGACGAGCGTACACAATAAGGAAGGATTTTGAATCCCGGGTAAGACTCATACCAGCCACACCAATCACACCGTATAACTCGTGATATGAAACCCAGTCAACAGTATGAAACAACCGAGCCTCTCAACAGATGGCTCAACAATAACCCGATTTAGTTAACAATAACTACGTACAAGTATTGCAGATACACCGCACTTGGGACGGGCGCCCAGCATCCACTACGGACTACGAGAAATAGAATTACCGGTGAGTAAATTCTTATTTTCTCTGACGTCCTAGTGGATGCTGGGAACTCCGTAAGGACCATGGGGATTATACCAAAGCTCCCAAACGGGCGGGAGAGTGCGGATGACTCTGCAACACCGAATGAGAGAACTCCAGGTCCTCCTCAGCCAGGGTATCAAATTTATAGAATTTTGCAAACGTGTTTGCCCCTGACCAAGTAGCAGCTCGGCAAAGCTGTAAAGCCGAGACTCCTCGGGCAGCCGCCCAAGATGAGCCCACCTTCCTTGTGGAATGGGCATTGACAGATTATGGCTGTGGCAGGCCTGCCACAGAATGTGCAAGCTGAATTGTACTACAAATCCAACGAGCAATAGTCTGCTTAGAAGCAGGAGCACCCAGCTTGTTGGGTGCATATAGGATAAACAGCGAGTCTGATTTTCTGACTCCAGCCGTCCAGGAAACATATATTTTCAGGGCCCTGACCACGTCTAACAACTTGGAGTCCTCCAAGTCCCTAGTAGCCGCAGGCACCACAATAGGCTGGTTCAGGTGAAACGCTGACACCACCTTAGGGAGAAACTGGGGACGAGTCCTCAATTCTGCCCTATCCATATGGAAAATCAGATAAGGGCTTTTACAGGACAAAGCCGCCAATTCTGATACTCGCCTGGCCGAAGCCAAGGCCAATAACATGACCACCTTCCACGTGAGATATTTCAGATCCACGGTTTTTAGTGGTACAAACCAATGTGATTTTAAGAAACTCAACATCACGTTGAGATCCCAAGGTGCCACAGGGGGCACAAACGGGGGCTGAATATGCAGCACTCCCTTTACAAAAGTCTGAACTTCAGGTACTGAAGCTAGTTCTTTTTGAAAGAAAATCGACAGAGCCGAGATCTGTACCTTAATGGAGCCCAGTTTTAGGCCCATATTCACTCCTGCTTGCAGGAAATGCAGAAATCGACCTAGTTGAAATTCCTCTGTTGGGGCCTTTTCGGCCTCACACCATGCAACATACTTCCGCCATATGCGGTGATAATGATTTGCTGTAACCTCTTTCCTAGCTTTAATAAGCGTAGGAATGACTTCTTCCGGAATGCCCTTTTCCTTCAGGATCCGGCGTTCAACCGCCATGCCGTCAAACGCAGCCGCGGTAAGTTTTGGAACAGACAGGGCCCCTGCTGCCGCAGGTCCTGTCTGAGCGGCAGAGGCCATGGGTCCTCTGATATAATTTTTTGAAGTTCTGGGTACCAAGCTCTTCTTGGCCAATCCGGAACCACGAGTATCGTTATTACTCCTCGCCTTCTTATTATTATTCTCAATACCTTTGGTATGAGGGGCAGAGGAGGGAACACATAAAACGACTGGTACACCCACGGTGTTACCAGAGCGTCCACAACTATCGCCTGAGGGTCCCTTGACCTGGCGCAATATCTTTTATAGCTTTTTGTTGAGGCGGGACGCCATCATGTCCACCTGTGGCCTTTCCCAAAGGTGTACAATCCTTTGGAAGACTTCTGGATGAAGTCCCCACTCTCCCGGGAGGAGGTCGTATCTGCTGAGAAGATCAGCTTCGCAGTTGTCCACTCCGGGAATGAACACTGTTGACAGTGCTAACACATGATTTTCCGTCCATCGGAGAATCCTTGTGGCTTTTGCCATCGCCATCCTGCTTCTTGTGTCGCCCTGTTGGTTTACATGGGCGACCGCCGTGATGTTGTCTGATTGAATCAGTACCGGCTGGTTTTGAAGCAGAGGCCTTGCCTGTGTAGAGAAGTCACCTGACTTGACCAAAGTCCTTGGAATTTTCTTCCCTGTGTGACTGCCCCAGCCTCAAAGGCTGGCCTCCATGGTCACTAGGACCTAGTCCAGTATGTCGAACCTGCGGCCCTCCTTAAGATGGGCACTCTGCAGCCACCATTTTAGAGATACCCTGGTCCTTGGAGACAGGGTTATCAGCCGATGCATTTGAAGATGCGATCCGGACCACTTGTCCAACAGGTCCCACTGAAAAGTTCTTGCATGGAACCTGCCGAATGGGATTGCTTCGTAGGAAGCTACCCTTTTTCCCAGGATTCGCGTGCAATGATGCACCGATACCTGTTTTGGCTTCAGGAGGTCTCTGACTAGAGATGACAGCTCCTTGGCTTTCTCCTCCCGGAGAAACACTTATTTCTGGTCTGTGTCCAGAACCATCCCCAGGAACAGTAGACGTGTCATAGGAACCAGCTGTGACTTTGGACTGTTTAGAATCCAACTCTGCTGTTGTAGCACTTTCCAAAATATTGCTACCCCGACTAGCAACTGCTCCTTGGACCTCGCCCTTATAAGGAGATTGTCCAAGTACGGGATAATTAAAACTCCCTTTTTTCGAAGGAGTATCATCATTTCGGCCATTACCCCGGTAAACACCCTCGGTGCCTTGTACAGTCCTGTCTGGACTTGGTAATGGTAATCCTGTACCACAAATCTGAGGTACTTCTGGCGAGGATGGTAAATGGGGACATGCAGGTAAGCATCCTTGATGTCCTGGGATACCATGTAATCCCCCTCGTCCAGGCTTGCAATAACCGCCCCGAGCGATTCCATCTTGAACTTGAATTTTTTTATGTATGTGTTCAAGGATTTTAATATAAATGGGTCACACCGAACCATGTGGTTTCGGTACCCCAACCCGTGTAGAATAGTAACCCCGTCCTTGTTGAAGTAGGGGCACTTGAGTATTACCTGTTGGGAATACTGCTTATTAATTGCCTTTAGTACAGCCTCCCTGCCTGAGGGAGTTGTCGGCAAGCCATAATCTAGGAAACGGCTGGGGGGAGATATCTCGAATTCCAGCTTGTACCCTGACATACATCTTGAAAAAAAAACAGGGATCCACCTGTGAGCGAGCCCACTCATCGTTGAAATTTTTTAGACGGCCCCCCACCGTACCTGGCTACACCTGTGGAGCCCCCGCGTCATGCTGTGGGCTCAGAGGAAGCGAGAGAAGAATTTTGAATCTGGGAGCAGGCTGACTGGTGCAGCTTTCTCCCTCTTCCCTTGTCTCTGTACAGAAGGGAAACGCCTTTGACCCGCTTGCTTTTCTGAAGCCGAAAGGACTGTACCTGATACAGTGCTTTCTTAGTCTGTGAGAAAACTTGAGGTAAAAATATTTCTTCCCAGCTGTGGCTGTGGATACGAGGTCCCAGAGACCATCCCCAAATAATTCCTCACCCTTATAAGGCAGAATCTTTTTAAAGTCAGCATCACCTGTCCCGTGACAGGTCTCTAATACCCTCCTGACAGAATGGACATTACATTCATTTTGGATGCCAGCCGGCAAAATATCCCTCTGTGCATCCCTCATATATAAGACGACGTCTTTAATATGTTCTCATGTTTGACAGGGTCACCGACCACGCTGCAGCAGCACGATCTGCAGGTCTCCGTCTAGTACCTGAGTGTGTAAATACAGACTTCAGGATATCCTCCTGTCTTTTATCAACAGGTACCTTCAAAGTGGCCGTTCCTAAAACGGCAGTGCCACCTTTTTTGACAACCGTGTGAGCGCCTTATCCACCCTAGGGGATATCTCCCAGCGTAACTTATCCTCCTGGCGGGAAAGGGTACGCCATCAGTAACTTTTTAGAAATTACCAGTTTCTAAACGGGGGAACCCACGCTTTTCACACACTTCATTTATTCATCTGATGGGGGAACAAAACACTGCCTGTTTTTTCTCCCCAAACCTAAAAACCCATTTTTAGAGGTGCTTGGGTTAATGTCAGAAATGTGTAACACATTTTTTATTGCCGGGATCAAGTCACGGATGTTCCTAGTGGATTGTGTATATGTCTCAACCTTGTCGACACTGGAGTCAGACTCCGTGTCGACATCTGTGTCTGCCATCTGAGAGAGCGGGCGTTTTTGAGCCCCTGATGGCCTTTGAGACGCCTGGGCAGGCGCGGGCTGAGAAGCCGGCTGTCCCACAGCTGTTACGTTATCCACCCTTTTATGTAAGGAGTTGACACTGTCGGTTAATACCTTTCACCTATCCATCCACTCTGGTGTCGGCCCCACAGGGGGCTAACATCACATATATCGGCCTCTGCTCCGTCACCATATAAGCCTCCTCATTCAACATGTCGACACAGCCGTACCGACACACCGCAGACACACAGGGAATGCTCTAAACGAGGACAGGACCCACAAAAGCCCTTTGGGGGGACAGAGTGAGTATGCCAGCACACACCAGAGCGCTATATAATGCAGGGACTAACTGAGTTATGTCCCCTATAGCTGCTTTTTTTTTTATACAATGTATACTGCGCCTAAATTAAATGCCCCCCCTCTCTTTTTTAACCCTTTTCTGTGTTGTAAACTGCAGGGGAGAGCTAGGGAGCTTCCCTCCATCGGAGCTGTGAGGGAAAATGGCGCCAGTGTGCTTGAGGGAGATAGCTCCGCCCCTTTTCCGCAGCCTATTCTCCCGCTTTTTTATGGAATCTGGCAGGGGTATTTACCTCATATATAGCCCCTGGGGCTATATATTGAGGTATTTTTGCCAGCCAAGGTGTTTTTATTGCTGCCTCAGGGCGCCCCCCCCCAGCGCCCTGCACCCTCAGTGACCGGAGTGTGAAGTGTGTGAGAGGAGCAATGGCGCACAGCTGCAGTGCTGTGCGCTACCTTGGTGAAGACTGAGTCTTCATGCCGCCGATTTTCCGGACCATTTTCTTGCTTCTGGCTCTGTAAGGGGGACGGCGGCGCGGCTCCGGGACCGAACACCAAGGACTGGGCCTGCGGTCGATCCCTCTGGAGCTAATGGTGTCCAGTAGCCTAAGAAGCCCAATCCGGCTGCAAGCAGGCGAGTTCGCTTCTTCTCCCCTTAGTCCCTCGCTGCAGTGAGCCTGTTGCCAGCAGGTCTCACTGAAAATAAAAAAACCCAAGTCTATTTCTTTCTAAGAGCTCAGGAGAGCCCCTAGTGTGCATCCAACCTCGGCCGGGCACGAAATCTAACTGAGGCTTGGAGGAGGGTCATAGTGGGAGGAGCCAGTGCACACCAGGTAGTCTAAGATCTTTCTAGAGTGCCCAGCCTCCTTCGGAGCCCGCTATTCCCCATGGTCCTTACGGAGTTCCCAGCATCCACTAGGACGTCAGAGAAATTAATCTGCTTGTCATTGATCTCCATGGTAAATTTGATTGGGCTAGGAGTGGAATTATGTTGTTCTATAATATTAACCAACTGAATTTTAGTACCTTTCCAAAAAATCAGTACGTCTCTATCAACGCTATATAGATGACATACTGATTTTTTGGAAAGGTACTAATTTGAGTAAGTTGTATTCACATTGTGTATCTGTTCCCATGGTTACTGTTTCCCCAGCCCCAGTGCGCCAGCCGAACGGACCGGAGCCGCGTCATTTCCTGTGGGCGGAGTGACGTCAGGACCGGGACCCGGGCAGCGTGGCGGCGGTGCGGACCTCATCTCACTGAAGGTATTTATACACTGTATTTTGCACTGTTTGGTCAT
>NC_086453.1:171864138-171881638 GCF_028390025.1 Pseudophryne corroboree | reverse complement strand
TGGATGAAGTCATCAGGTGGTGACCATTTTCTAGCAGCCTAGGACACTTTATAAAAGGCCTTTGGTTTGGAGGTATGTATCTTAAATGCTGAAGTGGAGGCATCTTTTTACCCCTCTTTACGCATGTCTTACTATATTTGCTATAATGTACATGTTCTAATTCTTTATCTCTGGTGGATGTAAAAAATACACTGATGAACAGTCTAAGTTATATACTCTGTATTTGTAGATATACCCCTGATGAAGTCTCGGCATGAGACAAAACGTGTTGGGTTAATCATACAGTTGTGATATTGTCTTGAATTGTAAGTAACTGGTTTATTGTTTTGCTCATTTATCTACTCTGTAATTAGGCGCTGAGGATCACATGTGGCGCCATATACTGTAAATAAAGGATAATAATAACTAGAGATGAGCGGGTTCGGTTCCTCGGAATCCGAACCCGCCCGAACTTCAGGTTTTTTTACACGGGGCCGAGCGACTCGGATCTTCCCGCCTTGCTCGGTTAACCCGAGCGCGCCCGAACGTCATCATCCCGCTGTCGGATTCTATCGCGAGACTCGGATTCTATATAAGGAGCCGCGCGTCGCCGCCATTTTCACACGTGCATTGAGATTCATAGGGAGAGGACGTGGCTGGCGTCCTCTCCGTTTATAGAGAAGAGAGTGAGACTAGAGTAGAGAGAGACACAGTAGTAATTTTGGGGAGCATTAGGAGGAGTACTACTACTACTTGCTGAAGTGATAGATAGATAGTGTGACTGTATAATGTATATCTGACTTGTGGGGGAGACACTGACAGTGGGGAGCAGTTAGAGTCTGAGAGCAGGACTCAGGAGTACATATAACGTACAGTGCACACTTTTGCTGCCAGAGTGCCACACTGCCATTGTGACCACACTGACCACCAGTATAATATATATTGTGATTGTCTGCTTAGGAGTACTACTTGCAAGTTGCTGATAGTGTGACCAGTGACCTGACCACCAGTTTAATAATCACCACCTGTTTAATATATATATATATATATATATATATATATATATATATATATATATATTTTCTAAAGATACAAATGAGGAGAAAGTGCGCTCATAGTGCAGGTAAGTATTTACCTGCACTCCTGACGAAGTGGTATACGAAACGCGTTGGGGCGTGGTCTGTCTGACGTCTTCTCTCCACAATTGTGCTGGCTGATCGGGTCGACTGCACGGCACGGTGGCTGGACGGATCCTGACGTGTTTGCGGCTGGAGACGGTGCTGTGTCCCGGACTGTGGTAGGCGATCGTTGAGACAGCCTTGTGGAAATATTTATATCATGTGGTAATCAGCCCACAGAGTGGGTAATCAGGGTACGAGTCTTTAAATTACCTGTCCTGGATTATACACAGTGTTGTTTTATCCATTAAAATACTTACCTGCACTATGAGCGCACTTTCTCCTCATTTGTATCTTTAGAAAACTTATCTCCAGGAGTTCGGAGTGAATATAGGAGAATATTGCTGCGGTAATTAAAATTACCTGTGCCTGAAGCCCGGATTGTTGGTCTGTGGACTACCTTACATAGAGTCACCAGCGCACCTGTATATACTTGTTTCAAAATATATATATATATATATATATATATATAATTGTATATAATATATATATATAATATTGTATACCACCTACCCGTTTTTTTTCTTTTCTTTCTTCTTCTTTATACATACTACTATAGTAGCTTACTGTAGCAGTCTGCGGTGCTGCTGAGCTGACAGTGTCCAGCAGGTCCGTCATCAGTCATTACATAATAAATATATATACCTGTCCGGCTGCAGTACTAGTGATATTATATATATATATATATATATATATATATATATATATATATTGATTTCATCTCATTATCATCCAGTCTATATTAGCAGCAGACACAGTACGGTAGTCCACGGCTGTAGCTACCTCTGTGTCGGCAGTCGCTCGTCCATCCATAATTGTATACCACCTACCCGTGGTTTTTTTTCTTTCTTTCTTCTTGATACATACTACTATAGTAGCTTACTGTAGCAGTCTGCGGTGCTGCTGAGCTGACAGTGTCCAGCAGGTCCGTCATCAGTCATTACATAATAAATATATATACCTGTCCGGCTGCAGTACTAGTGATATTATATATATATATATATATATTGATTTCATCTCATTATCATCCAGTCTATATTAGCAGCAGACACAGTACGGTAGTCCACGGCTGTAGCTACCTCTGTGTCGGCAGTCGCTCGTCCATCCATAATTGTATACCACCTACCCGTGGTTTGTTTTTTTTTCTTTCTTCTTTATACATACTACTATAATAGCTTACTGTAGGGCCCAAGGACAATTCCATCTTGCACCTCTTTTTTCTTTAATTTTTCTTTGCGTCATGTGCTGTTTGGGGAGTGGTTTTTGGAAGGGCCATCCTGCGTGACACTGCAGTGCCACTCCTAGATGGGCCAGGTGTTTGTGTCGGCCACTAGGGTCGCTTATCTTACTCACACAGCTACCTCATTGCGCCTCTTTTTTTCTTTGCGTCATGTGCTGTTTGGGGAGTGTTTTTTGGAAGGGCCATCCTGCGTGACACTGCAGTGCCACTCCTAGATGGGCCCGGTGTTTGTGTCGGCCACTAGGGTCGCTTATCTTACTCACACAGCTACCTCATTGCGCCTCTTTTTTTCTTTGCGTCATGTGCTGTTTGGGGAGTGTTTTTTGGAAGGGCCATCCTGCGTGACACTGCAGTGCCACTCCTAGATGGGCCCAGTGATTGGGTCGGCCACTAGGGTCGCTTAGCTTAGTCATCCAGCGACCTCGGTGCAAATTTTAGGACTAAAAATAATATTGTGAGGTGTGAGGTATTCAGAATAGACTGAAAATGAGTGGAAATTATGGTTTTTGAGGTTAATAATACTTTGGGATCAAAATGACCCCCAAATTCTATGATTTAAAGCTGTTTTTTAGTGTTTTTTGAAAAAAACACCCGAATCCAAAACACACCCGAATCCGACAAAAAAAATTCGGTGAGGTTTTGCCAAAACGCGGTCGAACCCAAAACACGGCCGCGGAACCGAACCCAAAACCAAAACCCGAAAAATTTCAAGTGCACATCTCTAATAATAACACACACATATACATATTGTGTTGTGCTTATTGAAGATAAATCTTTCATGAATCTATTGCTGGTTTTTCCACCATGAGAACCTTTGGGAACTTTTGATGGACACTTTTTCTATATTATACAGACCTTGCACACCACATTGTGCTGAGGGTGTGTGCGGCTTACTACCTACTGGTCATACACTCACATATTATATATATATATATATATATATATATATATATATATATACACACACATACATATATATATATATATATATATATATATATATATATACACACACACATACACATACACTGCTCAAAAAAATAAAGGGAACACTGAAGTAACACATCCTAGATCTGAATGAATGAAATATTCTTATTAAATACTTTGTTCTTTACATAGTTGAATGTGCTGACAACAATATCACACAAAAATTATCAATGGAAATCAAATTTATTAACCCATGGAGGTCTGGATTTGGAGTCACCCTCAAAATTAAAGTGGAAAAACACACTACAGGCTGATCCAACTTTGATGTAATGTCCTTAAAACAAGTCAAAATGAGGCTCAGTAGTGTGTGTGGCCTCCACGTGCCTGTATGACCTCCCTAAAATGCCTGGGCATGCTCCTGATAAGGTGGTGGATGGTCTCCTGAGCGATCTCCTCCCAGACCTGGACTAAAGCATCCACCAACTCCTGGACAGTCTGTGATGCAACGTGGCGTTGGTGGATGGAGCGAGACATGATGTCCCAGATGTGCTCAGTTGGATTCAGGTCTGGGGAACGAGCGGGCCAGTCCATAGCATCAATGCCTTCGTCTTGCAGGAACTGCTGACACAATCCAGCCACATGAGGTCTAGCATTGTCTTGCATTAGGAGGAACCCAGGGCCAACTGCACCAGCATATGGTCTCACAAGGGGTCTGAGGATCTCATCTCAGTACCTAAAGGCAGTCAGGCTACTTCTGGTGAGCACAAGGAGGGCTGTGTGGCCCCCCAAAGAAATGCCACCCCACACCATTACTGACCCACTGCCAAACCGGTCATGCTGGAGGATGTTGCAGGCAGCAGAACATTCTCCTTGGCGTCTCCAGACTCTGTCAAGTCTGTCACATGTGCTCAGTGAGAACCTGCTTTCATCTGTGAACAGCACAGGGCGTCAGTGGCGAATTTGCCAATCTTGGTGTTCTCTGGCAAATGCCAAACGTCCTGCACGGTGTTGGGCTGTAAGCACAACCCCCACCTGTGGACGTCAGGCCCTCATACCACCCTAATGGAGTCTGTTTCTGATCGTTTTAGTAAACACATGCACATTTGTGGCTTGCTGGAGGTCATTTTGCAGGGCTCTGGCAGTGCTCCTCCTGTAACTCCTTGCACAAAGGCGGAGGTCGCAGTCCTGCTGCTGGGTTGTGGCCCTCCTACGGCCTCTTCCACGTCTCCTGATGTACTGGCCTGTGTCCTGGTAGTGCCTCCATGCTCTGGACACTACGCTGACCGACACAGCAAACCTTCTTGCCACAGCTCGCATTGATGTGCCATCCTGGATGAGCTGCACTACCTGAGCCACTTGTGTGGGTTGTAGGGAGGTCATACAGGCACGTGGAGGCCACACACACTACTGAGCTTCATTTTGACTTGTTATAAGGACATTACATCAAAGTTGGATCAGCCTGTAGTGTGTTTTTCCACTTTAATTTTGAGGGTGACTCCAAATCCAGACCTCCATGGGTTAATAAATTTGATTTCCATTGATAATTTTTGTGTGATTTTGTTGTCAGCACATTCATCTATGTAAAGAACAAAGTATTTAATAAGAATATTTCATTCATTCAGATCAAGGATGTGTTATTTTAGTGTCCCCTTTATTTTTTTGAGCAGTGTGTGTATATATATATATATATATATATATATATATATATATATATATATATACACACACACACACACAAAACACACACACACACACACACACACACACACACACACACACACACACACACACACTGCTCCAAAAAATAAAGGGAACACTTAAACAACACAATGTAGCTCCAAGTCAAATCACACTTCTGTGAAATCAAACTGTCCACTTAGGAAGTAACACTGATTGACAATCAATTTCACATGCTGTTGTGCAAATGGAATAGACAACACCCCCAATAAAGGAGTTGTTCTGCAGGTGGTGACCACAGACCACTTCTCAGCTCCTATGCTTTCTGGCTGATGTTTTGGTCACTTTTGAAAGCTGACGGTGCTTTCACTCTAGTGGTAGCATGAGACGGAGTCTACAACCCACACAAGTGGCTCAGGTAGTGCAGCTCATCCAGGATGGCACATCAATGCGAGCTGTGGCAAGAAGGTTTGCTGTGTCTGTCAGCGTAGTGTCCAGAGCATGGAGGCGCTACCAGGAGACAGGCCAGTACATCAGGAGATGTGGAGGAGGCCGTAGAAGGGCAACAACCCAGCAGCAGGACACCTACCTCCGCCTTTGTGCAAGGAGGAAAAGGAGGAGCACTGCCAGAGCCCTGCAAAATGACCTCCAGCAAGCCACAAATGTGCATGTGTCTACTCAAACAATCAGAAACAGACTCCATGAGGGTGGTATGAGGGCCCGACGTCCACAGGTGGGGGTTGTGCTTATAGCCCAACACCGTGCAGGACGTTTGGAATTTGCCAGAGAACACCAAGATTGGCAAATTCGCCACTGGCCCCCTGTGCTCTTCATAGATGAAAGCAGGTTCTCACTGAGCACATGTGACAGACGTGACAGAGTCTGGAGATGCCAAGGAGAACGTTCCGCTGCCTGCAACATCCTCCAGCATGACCGGTTTTGCAGTGGGTCAGTAATGGTGTAGGGTGGCATTTCTTTGGGGGGCCGCACAGCCCTCCATGTGCTCGCCAGAGGTAGCCTGACTGCCATTAGGTACCGAGATGAGATCCTCAGACCCCTTGTGAGACCATATGCTGGTGCGGTTGGCCCTGGGTTCCTCCTAATGCAAGACAATGCTAGACCTCATGTGGCTGGAGTGTGTCAGCAGTTCCTGCAAGACAAAGGCATTGATGCTATGGACTGGCCCACCCGTTCCCCAGACCTGAATCCAATTGAGCACATCTGGGACATCATGTCTTGCTCCATCCACCAACGCCACGTTGCACCACAGACTGTCCAGGAGTTGGCGGATGCTTTAGCCCAGGTCTGGGAGGAGATCCCTCAGGAGACCATCCGCCACCTCATCAGGAGCATGCCCAGGCATTGAAGGGAGGTCATACAGGCACGTGGAGGCCACACACACTACTGAGCCTCATTTTGACTTGTTTTAAGAACATTACATCAAAGTTGGATCAGCCTAGAGTGTGTGTTTCCACTTTAATTTTGAGTGCGACTCCAAATCCAGACCTCCATGGGTTAATAAATTTGATTTCCATTGATAATTTTTGTGTGATTTTGTTGTCAGCACATTCAACTATGTAAAGAACAAAGTATTTAATAAGAATATTTCATTCAGATCTAGGATGTGTTGTTTAAGTGTTCCCTTTATTTTTTTGAGCTATATATATATATATATATATATATATATATATATATAGATATATATAGATATATATATATATAGATTTATGGTAGGACTTACCATTGTTAAATCTCTTTCTGCGAGGTGCACTGGATTCCACAGGGAACAACATCGGGGGTGTAGAGTAGGATCTTGATCCGAGGCACCAACAGGCTAAAGCTTTGACTGTTCCCAAGATGGACTGCACCGCCTCCTCTATAACCAGTCCACTGTAGTAGCAGGTAAAAGACGATAGTAGTTAGTAGCCACATACAACCACATTCTCACGACAGGAGAAGGTACCAGCGGCTAATGCCATACAAACCCAAAGAAGCAAAGTGCGTCAGGTTGGGCGCCCTGTGGAATCCAGTGTGCCTCGCAGAAAGAGATTTAACAATGGCAAGTCTTACCATAAATCTCGTTTTATGCAGCGGGGTACACTGGTATGCCACTGGGAATAACATCGGGGATGTCCTAAAGCAGTTCCTCATGGGAGGGGATGCACTGTAGTGAGAACAAGAACCTGACATCCAAAGGAAGCATCCTGGGAGGCTGAAGTATCAAAGGCATAGAACCTGATGAACGTGTTCACTGAGGACCACGTTGCCACCTTGCACAACTGTTCCAGGGATGCGCCACGGTGGGCTGACCAAGAAGGTCCAACAGACAGAGTAGAATGGGCATTGATAGTAGCAGAAGCTGGAAGGCCAGCCTGCACATAAGCTTGTGCAATCACCATTCTAATCCATCTAGACAAAGTCTGCTTATTTGCAGGCCAGCAACATTTGTGAAAACCAAAAAGGACAGAGAGAATCAGATCTCCTAAGAGGGCCAGTTCTCATCACATATATACGGAGAGCTCGTACCACATCCAAAGACCGTTCTTTGGAGGACAAACCAGGAGAGACAAAGGCCGGAAACACAATCTCCTGGTTAAGGTGGAAAGACGACGACACCACCTTAGGCAGATAACCAGGGCGAGTTCTAAAAACCGCAAGGTCACGGTGAAAAATCAGAAAGGGTGACCGACAGGATAAGTCACCCCCAAGTATGAAACCCTTCTAGCAGAGGCAATAGCCAGCAAAAACAAGACAAGACCTTAACCGTAAGCCATTTAAGGTCCACAGACTCAAGAAATTCAATCTGAGTCTCTTGTAGAGCATCCAGAACAACAGACAAATCCCAATGAGCCACAGGAGGGAGATAGGGAGGATGAATCCTTAAAACACCCTGAGTGAAAGTATGAACGTCAGGCAGAGATGCAATTTTTCTCTGAAACCATATCGACAAGGAAGAAATATGAAGCTTGAGGGAGGCCAGACGAAGGCCTAAGTCCAGGCCCTGGTGCAGAAACGCCAAAAGTTTGGCAGTACTGAACTTGTATGCATCATAATTCTTAGCCGCACACCAGGTGAAGTAAGAATTCCAGAATCCGAGCCGAAGCTGGTTTACGGGCTTTCAACATCGTTTGAATGACTGCCTCAGAAAATAATTTGGCCCTCAGGACTGAAACTTCAAGAGCCACGCCGTCAAAGCCACTCAGGCCAGATCCTGGTAGACACAAGGGCCCTGAAAGAGGTGGTCTGGGCATTGCGGAAGTAGAAGAGGATGCTCTAATTGAGAGATCCAGTAGGTCTGAGAACCAATGCCGTCTGGGCCACGCTGGAGTGATTAGAAGTAGTATTCCTCCTTCTTGCTTGGACTTCTTTATTACCCTGGCCAGGATTGACACCGGAGGGAACAAGTACAGCAGCTGAAAGTTCCATGGAATTGCCAGTGCGTCCACGAATGCTGCTTGAGGATTCCTTGTCCTTGCTCCGAAGACCGGAACCTTGTGATTGTGTTGCGGTGTCATCAGGTCTACATCTGGTAGGCCCCACTTGTCCACTAGGAGTTGAAAGACTTCCGGATGAAGACTCCACTCTCCGGCGTGTAAGTCCGATTCCCAGTTGAGGACCGCCGGAATGAACACTGCCGATATTGCTGGCAGATGGCGTTCCGCCCAACGAAGAGTCTTTGACACTTCCAACATTCCCATGTGGCTTCGAGTGCCGCCTTGATGATTTATATACGCCACCATGGTGGCGTTGTCCAACTGTACTTGATCAGGCCTGTTCTGTACCAAAGGCAGGGCCAGTTTCAAAGCATTGAACACTGCCCGCAACTCCAGAATGTTTATCGGGAGGAGAGATTCCCCCCTGGTCCACCGACCCTGAAGAGAGTGTTTCTCCAACACCGCGCCCCAACCCCGCAGACTGCCATCTGTCGTTAGGAGGACCAAGTTGGAGATCCAGAAGGGACGACCCCTGCTCAATTGTTGGTCCTGTAGCCACCAGGTCAGTGACAGGCGAACCTCCAGAGTCAAGAAGGTCATGAGAGTCCTGATCCGGTGAGGTAGGCCATCCCACTTAAAAAGAATTAACCTCTGCAGAGGGCGGGAATGAAATTGAGCATACTCTACCATGTCGAAAGCCGACAGCATGAGGCCTAGTACTTGCATCGCCGAGTGAATTGACACTCGTGGTCGAGAGAGGAAGCATCTTATCCTGTTTTGAAGTTTCAGGACCTTCTCCAGAGACCAGAACAACATTTGGTTGTGTGTGTCCAATAACGCCCCCAGATGCACTATGCCCTGAGCAGGGACCAGCAAGGATTTCTTCCAGTTGATGAGCCACCCGTGGGCTTGTAGGAATTGGACCATCAGTTCCAGATGACGGAGGAGAACCTCTAGGGAATTCACCAGGATCAACAAGTCGTTCAGATACAGCAGGATCCTGATACCCTGACAGCGGAGAAGAGCAGTCATGACCTTGGTGAAGATTTGCGGAGCCGTGGTCAGCGCAAAAGTCAAGGCTTGGAATTGATAATGGAGGTTGCCAATAGCAAACCACAGATATTGCTGATGCGACATGGCAATAGGTATATATAGGTAAGCATCCTGTATGTCCAGGGATATCATATAGTCCTTGGGCTCCAAAGCTAGAACAATAGAGCGAAGAGTTTCCATAAGGAATTTGGATAACTTCACAAATTTGTTCAAAGACTTTAGGTTGAGAATGGGCCGGGAGGATCCATTCGGTTTCGGAACTAGAAACAGTGTTGAATAGTACCCCCCTGCCTCTCTTATACAGAGGCACCGGTACTATCACTCCTGTATCCAGGATGGATTGTATCACCAAACGCAGAGTTCTTGCTTGCAACGGATCCAAAGGGATATTTGTCGAGCAAAACTGGCGAGGGGGACATTTCTTGAAAGAGATGGCGTATCCGTGAGTGACTACTTCCCTCACCCAGGCGTCTGAAGTGGTCTGTAACTATACCTGGGCGAACCGCAGAAGTCAGCCTTCCACCCTGGGATCCCCCAGGAGGAGGCCCGCCCCGTCATGCAGCAGGCTTGTCTGATTTGGAAGCAGGCTGACAGGCTGCCCAGGAACGTTTAGGTTTGGGCTTAGAGGTTTTGGAAGTGCGAGCCTGTTTCGGGTACGCCTGACCCTTTGTTTTACTTGGAGGTCGAAAGCAACGTATGGTGGTACTTTTAGCCTTCAGAGCCGAAGGATTAGTTCTCAGCAGACATGTAGTTTTAGCAGACACTAAGTCAGCAACAATCTTGTTCAGATCTTCCCCAAAAAGGATGTTTCCCTTAAAAGAGATCACCTCCAAGTTCTTTTTAGAGTCCAGGTCCACAGACCAGGACCGCAACCACAGAATCCGGCGAGCCAGAATGGACGTAGTAGACGCTTTGGCAGTCAGCACACCGGCATCAGAAGCCGCCTCCTGAATGTAATGAGAGGCTGTGGTAATATATGAAAGACACTGTCTGGCATTATCAGGAAAATGCAGAGGTAGCTCCACCTCAACTTCTTGAACCCAGGCTTCAATACCTTTTGCAGCCCAAGAAGCTGCTATAGTAGGTCTATGTACAGCACCTGCCAGAATGTAAAATAGACTTCAAACAACAGTCACACGCTTATCAGTCGGTTTTTTCAGAGAGGTGACGGTAGTGACAGGCAGAGTAGAAGACACCACAAGAAGAGCGACATGCGAGTCCACCGGAGGTGGTGTTTCCCAATTTTTACTTAACTCTGCAGCGAGTGGATAACGAGCTAGCAGCTTTTTAGACAGGGAAATTTTTTTTCCTGGAGACTCCCAGGATTCCTGACGTATGTCAACCAGATGGTCAGAATGTGGCAAGACCAATTTAGTAACCTTCTGACGTTTGAACTTATCAGGTTTCTTAGACGTATCTGGAGGGTCAGTTTCATAATCAATCTGAAGAATCAGTTTGATAGCCTTCTTGAGGTCAGCAACATCAACATCTGTTGTAGATTCCCCATCAGAAGCATCTGCATCAGGGTCTGATGGATAGAATATACCCCATCTTCATCGGATGAAGTATCCGAAACATGAGTGGATTGTGAGGTAGAAATGGCCGCTTAGATGACTCTTTGGTCCTAGGAGGGCGAGGGTCAGGCTTTTGTTCAGCCAAAGACTGATTTAACTGCTGTAACTGAGTAGACAGTATCTATCCATGGTGGATTTACAACAGGGGCAAAATGTGATTGTAAAGGCACAGGAGTTCCCACAGGGGGCGCAAGTCTCGTTACTAGCATAGTCAGTAAATTGGAAAAAGCAGCCCAAGGTGGGTCTTGGTGTGCCACCGGAGCTGCAGGCTGACCGAGAGGTACAGAATCCCCAGTACCTGGACCCTCAGCTGGAATGTTTTCCTCAGATAAATCCGTGGCATCAGCACTGCATGAGACAGGATCAGCCACTAATCTCCCGCCCTGTGTAGCAGACACTATCTGGAAAATGTAGCCCTAGGGCGTAACAGTACAATATAGCCAGACACCGTACCTGACAAAAAAAAAATCCTGTGGAGTGTGATTGCAAATGCAGATCACAAACAGAGGATTTAAGTGGTACAGTATATGGAGACTGAAATCCACAGAGAAAAATACTAAACAGTATATCCTGTGAAATACTATATATGAGACCCTGATGCACTTAGCCCTCGTCAGGGTACAGAATATAAGGATAGCAAAATGTATGAGATACACGGAATAGGAACCACACGGCAGCTATAGGCACAAACAGTCACGTGTATAATGCAGAAATTATTACACACAACAATAAAACTGCACTGAACTAGCAATACTATGTAAAGCTATGTACTGTATGTATACAGATATAACAATGCACAGTAAACACTGGATGTATATCACAGTACTAAATATTGTACTAAATATTCCTGTAGGTATGCACTTGTTCTTAACTAACACTATCTAAACGATATGTAGAATACTTAAGTGTCCTGTAAGTGCACAGCGCTGATGAGGCAGGTGGCTTTACAGAGGAGAGAGAGCCCAGCAGTCCCAGAATCAGTGCAGCTCTGTGTAATGGCATCCAAATGCTGACAGGGAGTGAGGGAGAGAGAGAGATGCAGCTCCAGGGCGGGAACATCTGCTGTAGATGGTGGCTGGGGGAGGGGCTACAGGTCAGCGCCCTTTCCCCTATACTGTACTTCACCACCAGATACTATGGAGCATATGGAAAGCGGATTTTAGTAAATACGACCTGTGCTCCTTACCCTGGTGGATATAGTGGGGTCCCTGTACGGACACAGTGTCCATGCCAGCGGCGCGGTCCGTCTCCGGAGACAGTGTCCCGGATCGCAATTTTGGCGGGTCCCGCCTAGGGTACCCTCTTACCTCCTCCCTTAACGTGCGGCCACGCAATCCTGGAGAGCGGCGGCGGTGTGTGCCTGATGAAACCGGAGCGCCTCCTCTGTAAGTACCCAGCAAACAGGGCGCGGGAGTATACAGTGCCACTGGGGGAGGTGAGGGAGCCGCAGCACGATATGTCAGACTGTCAGACTGACGATATGTCACCAAGTGCCTGTGCTGCGGCCCTTGAAGTGTTCTTTCTTCAGAAAAGCTCTTTTCAGGGCTGTCTAGCGCAGCCCACCCTGTTAGCTGCCTGCACTGCAGGCACCAACTAACAAACTGAGCTCCAGTTCCTGGAGGCGGAGATATAGAGGAGGCGGTGCAGTGCATCCTGGGAACAGTCAAAGCTTTGAGCCTGTTGATGCCTTGGATCAAGAACCAACCGTACACCCCCGATGTTATTCCCTGTGGAATACCAGTGTACCCCACTGCAGATATATATATATATATATACATATATATATACATATATATATATTAGAGATGAGCGCCTGAAATTTTTCGGGTTTTGTGTTTTGGTTTTGGGTTCGGTTCCGCGGCCGTGTTTTGGGTTCGACCGCGTTTTGGCAAAACCTCACCGAATTTTTTTTGTCGGATTCGGGTGTGTTTTGGATTCGGGTGTTTTTTTCAAAAAACACTAAAAAACAGCTTAAATCATAGAATTTGGGGGTCATTTTGATCCCAAAGTATTATTAACCTCAAAAACCATAATTTACACTCATTTTCAGTCTATTCTGAATACCTCACACCTCACAATATTATTTTTAGTCCTAAAATTTGCACCGAGGTCGCTGTGTGAGTAAGATAAGCGACCCTAGTGGCCGACACAAACACCGGGCCCATCTAGGAGTGGCACTGCAGTGTCACGCAGGATGTCCCTTCCAAAAAACCCTCCCCAAACAGCACATGACGCAAAGAAAAAAAGAGGCGCAATGAGGTAGCTGTGTGAGTAAGATTAGCGACCCTAGTGGCCGACACAAACACCGGGCCCATCTAGGAGTGGCACTGCAGTGTCACGCAGGATGGCCCTTCCAAAAAACCCTCCCCAAACAGCACATGACGCAAAGAAAAAAAGAGGCGCAATGAGGTAGCTGTGTGAGTAAGATTAGCGACCCTAGTGGCCGACACAAACACCGGGCCCATCTAGGAGTGGCACTGCAGTGTCACGCAGGATGGCCCTTCCAAAAAACCCTCCCCAAACAGCACATGACGCAAAGAAAAAAAGAGGCGCAATGAGGTAGCTGTGTGAGTAAGATTAGCGACCCTAGTGGCCGACACAAACACCGGGCCCATCTAGGAGTGGCACTGCAGTGTCACGCAGGATGTCCCTTCCAAAAAAACCCTCCCCAATCAGCACATGATGCAAAGAAAAAGAAAAGAAAAAAGAGGTGCAAGATGGAATTGTCCTTGGGCCCTCCCACCCACCCTTATGTTGTATAAACAAAACAGGACATGCACACTTTAACCAACCCATCATTTCAGTGACAGGGTCTGCCACACGACTGTGACTGATATGACGGGTTGGTTTGGACCCCCCCCAAAAAAGAAGCAATTAATCTCTCCTTGCACAAACTGGCTCTACAGAGGCAAGATGTCCACCTCATCTTCACCCTCCGATATATCACCGTGTACATCCCCCTCCTCACAGATTATCAATTCGTCCCCACTGGAATCCACCATCTCAGCTCCCTGTGTACTTTGTGGAGGCAATTGCTGCTGGTCAATGTCTCCGCGGAGGAATTGATTATAATTCATTTTAATGAACATCATCTTCTCCACATTTTCTGGATGTAACCTCGTACGCCGATTGCTGACAAGGTGAGCGGCGGCACTAAACACTCTTTCGGAGTACACACTTGTGGGAGGGCAACTTAGGTAGAATAAAGCCAGTTTGTGCAAGGGCCTCCAAATTGCCTCTTTTTCCTGCCAGTATAAGTACGGACTGTGTGACGTGCCTACTTGGATGCGGTCACTCATATAATCCTCCACCATTCTATCAATGTTGAGAGAATCATATGCAGTGACAGTAGACGACATGTCCGTAATCGTTGTCAGGTCCTTCAGTCCGGACCAGATGTCAGCATCAGCAGTCGCTCCAGACTGCCCTGCATCACCGCCAGCGGGTGGGCTCGGAATTCTGAGCCTTTTCCTCGCACCCCCAGTTGCGGGAGAATGTGAAGGAGGAGATGTTGACAGGTCGCGTTCCGCTTGACTTGACAATTTTGTCACCAGCAGGTCTTTCAACCCCAGCAGACCTGTGTCTGCCGGAAAGAGAGATCCAAGGTAGGCTTTAAATCTAGGATCGAGCACGGTGGCCAAAATGTAGTGCTCTGATTTCAACAGATTGACCACCCGTGAATCCTTGTTAAGCGAATTAAGGGCTGCATCCACAAGTCCCACATGCCTAGCGGAATCGCTCCCTTTTAGCTCCTTCTTCAATGCCTCCAGCTTCTTCTGCAAAAGCCTGATGAGGGGAATGACCTGACTCAGGCTGGCAGTGTCTGAACTGACTTCACGTGTGGCAAGTTCAAAGGGCATCAGAACCTTGCACAACGTTGAAATCATTCTCCACTGCACTTGAGACAGGTGCATTCCATCTCCTATATCGTGCTCAATTGTATAGGCTTGAATGGCCTTTTGCTGCTCCTCCAACCTCTGAAGCATATAGAGGGTTGAATTCCACCTCGTTACCACTTCTTGCTTCAGATGATGGCAGGGCAGGTTCAGTAGTTTTTGGTGGTGCTCCAGTCTTCTGTACGTGGTGCCTGTACGCCGAAAGTGTCCCGCAATTTTTCTGGCCACCGACAGCATCTCTTGCACGCCCCTGTCGTTTTTTAAAAAATTCTGCACCACCAAATTCAAGGTATGTGCAAAACATGGGACGTGCTGGAATTTGCCCATATTTAATGCACACACAATATTGCTGGCGTTGACCGATGCCACAAATCCACAGGAGAGTCCAATTGGGGTAAGCCATTCCGCGATGATCTTCCTCAGTTGCCGTAAGAGGTTTTCAGCTGTGTGCGTATTCTGGAAAGCGGTGATACAAAGCGTAGCCTGCCTAGGAAAGAGTTGGCGTTTGCGAGATGCTGCTACTGGTGCCGCCGCTGCTGTTCTTGCGGCGGGAGTCCATACATCTACCCAGTGGGCTGTCACAGTCATATAGTCCTGACCCTGCCCTGCTCCACTTGTCCACATGTCCGTGGTTAAGTGGACATTGGGTACAACTGCATTTTTTAGGACACTGGTGAGTCTTTTTCTGACGTCCGTGTACATTCTCGGTATCGCCTGCCTAGAGAAGTGGAACCTAGATGGTATTTGGTAACGGGGGCACACTGCCTCAATAAATTGTCTAGTTCCCTGTGAACTAACGGCGGATACCGGACGCACGTCTAACACCAACATAGTTGTCAAGGACTCAGTTATCCGCTTTGCAGTAGGATGACTGCTGTGATATTTCATCTTCCTCGCAAAGGACTGTTGAACAGTCAATTGCTTACTGGAAGTAGTACAAGTGGGCTTACGACTTCCCCTCTGGGATGACCATCGACTCCCAGCGGCAACAACAGCAGCGCCAGCAGCAGTAGGCGTTACACGCAAGGATGCATCGGAGGAATCCCAGGCAGGAGAGGACTCGTCAGAATTGCCAGTGACATGGCCTGCAGGACTATTGGCATTCCTAGGGAAGGAGGAAATTGACACTGAGGGAGTTGGTGGGGTGGTTTGCGTGAGCTTGGTTACAAGAGGAAGGGATTTACTGGTCAGTGGACTGCTTCCGCTGTCACCCAAAGTTTTTGAACTTGTCACTGACTTATTATGAATGCGCTGCAGGTGACGTATAAGGGAGGATGTTCCGAGGTGGTTAACGTCCTTACCCCTACTTATTACAGCTTGACAAAGGGAACACACGGCTTGACACCTGTTGTCCGCATTTCTGGTGAAATACCTCCACACCGAAGAGCTGATTTTTTTGGTATTTTCACCTGGCATGTCAACGGCCATATTCCTCCCACGGACAACAGGTGTCTCCCCGGGTGCCTGACTTAAACAAACCACCTCACCATCAGAATCCTCCTGGTCAATTTCCTCCCCAGCGCCAGCAACACCCATATCCTCCTCATCCTGGTGTACTTCAACACTGACATCTTCAATCTGACTATCAGGAACTGGACTGCGGGTGCTCCTTCCAGCACTTGCAGGGGGCGTGCAAATGGTGGAAGGCGCATGCTCTTCACGTCCAGTGTTGGGAAGGTCAGGCATCGCAACCGACACAATTGGACTCTCCTTGTGGATTTGGGATTTCAAAGAACGCACAGTTCTTTGCGGTGCTTTTGCCAGCTTGAGTCTTTTCAGTTTTCTAGCGAGAGGCTGAGTGCTTCCATCCTCATGTGAAGCTGAACCACTAGCCATGAACATAGGCCAGGGCCTCAGCCGTTCCTTGCCACTCCGTGTGGTAAATGGCATATTGGCAAGTTTACGCTTCTCCTCCGACAATTTTATTTTAGGTTTTGGAGTCCTTTTTTTACTGATATTTGGTGTTTTGGTTTTGACATGCTCTGTACTATGCCATTGGGCATCGGCCTTGGCAGACGACGTTGCTGGCATTTCATCGTCTCGGCCATGACTAGTGGCAGCAGCTTCAGCACGAGGTGGAAGTGGATCTTGATCTTTCCCTAATTTTGGAACCTCAACATTTTTGTTCTCCATATTTTATTAGGCACAACTAAAAAGGCACCTCAGGTAAACAATGGAGATGGATGGATTGGATACTAGTATACAATTATGGACGGGCTGCCGAGTGCCGACACAGAGGTAGCCACAGCCGTGAACTACCGCACTGTACTGTGTCTGCTGCTAATATATAGACTGGTTGATAAAGAGATAGTATACTCGTAACTAGTATGTATGTATAAAGAAAGAAAAAAAAACCACGGTTAGGTGGTATATACAATTATGGACGGGCTGCCGAGTGCCGACACAGAGGTAGCCACAGCCGTGAACTACCGCACTGTACTGTGTCTGCTGCTAATATATAGACTGGTTGATAAAGAGATAGTATACTCGTAACTAGTATGTATGTATAAAGAAAGAAAAAAAAACCACGGTTAGGTGGTAT
>NC_086453.1:171851638-171859138 GCF_028390025.1 Pseudophryne corroboree | reverse complement strand
ACCCAAAATCCATAAGGATAGTCAGTCCCCACCAGGACGTCCAATAATCTCGGCAAGAGGATCACTGTTCCAGAAAATTTCCATCTTCCTGGACTATTATTTGCAACCATGCATTTAATCAATAGACCACTGCCTTAAGGACACCACAGACCTTCTGAACAAACTATCTGCCATTCAATCTATTCCAAGCAAATGCATATTAGCAACCATAGATGTGAAAAATTTATATACATGCATCCCTCATACAGAAGGACTGCAGGCTGTGGAATCATTGATCCGGAATAATTCATCTTACAATGGACCTGGCATTGATGTGTTTCTGAAGTTACAGGTTGAGTATCCCATATCCAAATATCCGAAATACGGAATATTCCGAAATACGGACTTTTTTGAGCGAGAGTGAGATAGTGAAACTTTTATTTTCTGATGGCTCAATGTACACAAACTTTGTTTAATACACACAGTTATTAAAAATATTGTATTAAATGACCTTCAGACTGTGTATATAAGGTGTATATGAAACATAAATGAATTGTGTGAATGTAGACACACTTTGTTTAATGCACAAAGTTATAAAAAATATTGGCTAAAATTACCTTCAGGCTGTGTGTATAAGGTGTATATGAAACAAATGCATTCTGTGCTTAGATTTAGGTCCCATCACCATGATATCTCATTATAGTATGCAATTATTCCAAAATACGGAAAAATCCGATATCCAAAATACCTCTGGTCCCAAGCATTTTGGATAAGGGATACTCAACCTGTATTACAATTAACTTTACAGCGAAATTATTTTCTGTTTAATAATAATTATTATTTACAACTTGCCATGGGGAGCAACGTCTCGCCCTCGTTTGCAAACAGCTATATGCTGCAGATTGAGGACGAGTTGTTTCTGTCCAATGAAGCAACCAAACCATATGTATTACTGTACTTGAGATCTATTGACGATCTGCTTCTATTGTGGACAGGACCACGGAGCCTGTTAGAATCCACACTCAATGTACATAATTCATCAAATTCCCCAGTAAAATTTACATACACTATACATGAGCAAAGTATTAACTTCTTAGACGTACAGATCTCATTCAGGGATGACAAAATTGATACAGCCCTGTTTACTAAAAGTACAGACAGGAATAACCTCTTACAAGCGTCCAGTCATCACCCTGTCTCTTTGCGCAAAGGTCTCCCCTATTCACAGATGCTGCGCCTTAAGCGCATCATCAGTGATGAGACACAACTGGAAACAGCATGTGATAACATGATCACAAAGTTTATCCAAAGGGGATATAACCAGTCTGAGCTTATTCTTATTAAGAAGAAAGTACTGAAAATTCCCAGAAGTAAAACTTTAATTTCTAATAAAAAAACCTGATAATATTGATAAACTAATTTGGGTTAATCAATATAATACTCAAAGTCCGACAATCAGCAAGATTACGAAAAAATTCTGGCCTATTATCCAAACAGACAAAAAAAAATAAGATTTTACTTACCGATAAATCTATTTCTCGTAGTCCGTAGTGGATGCTGGGGACTCCGTCAGGACCATGGGGATTAGCGGCTCCGCAGGAGACAGGGCACAAAAATAAAGCTTTAGGATCAGGTGGTGTGCACTGGCTCCTCCCCCTATGACCCTCCTCCAAGCCTCAGTTAGGATACTGTGCCCGGACGAGCGTACACAATAAGGAAGGATTTTGAATCCCGGGTAAGACTCATACCAGCCACACCAATCACACCGTACAACTTGATCTGAACCCAGTTAACAGTATGACAAACGTAGGAGCCTCTGAATAGACGGCTCACAACAATAACAACCCGATTTTTTTGAAACAATAACTATGTACAAGTATTGCAGACAATCCGCACTTGGGATGGGCGCCCAGCATCCACTACGGACTACGAGAAATAAATTTATCGGTAAGTAAAATCTTATTTTCTCTGACGTCCTAGTGGATGCTGGGGACTCCGTCAGGACCATGGGGATTATACCAAAGCTCCCAAACGGGCGGGAGAGTGCGGATGACTCTGCAGCACCGAATGAGAGAACTCCAGGTCCTCTTTAGCCAGGGTATCAAATTTGTAGAATTTTACAAACGTGTTCTCCCCCGACCACGTAGCTGCTTGGCAGAGTTGTAATGCCGAGACCCCTCGGGCAGCCGCCCAGGATGAGCCCACCTTCCTTGTGGAATGGGCCTTGACAGATTTAGGCTGTGGCAGGCCTGCCACAGAATGTGCAAGTTGAAATGTGCTACAAATCCAACGAGCAATCGTCTGCTTAGAAGCAAGAGCACCCAGTTTTTTGGGTGCATACAGGATAACAGCAAGTCAGTTTTCCTGACTCCAGCCGTCCTGGAAACCTATATTTTCAGGGCCCTGACAACATCTAGCAACTTGGAGTCCTCCAAGTCCCTAGTAGCCGCAGGTACCACAATAAGCTGGTTCAGGTGAAACGCTGACACCACCTTAGGAAGAAAACTGGGGACGAGTCCGCAGCTCTGCCCTGTCCGAATGGACAATCAGATATGGCTTTTGTGAGACAAAGCCGCCAATTCTGGCACTCGCCTGGCCGAGGCCAGGGCCAACAGCATGGTCACTTTTCATGTGAGATATTTCAAATCCACAGATTTGAGCGGTTTAAAATGTGATTTGAGGAATCCCAGAACTACGTTGAGATCCCACAGTGCCACTGGAGGCACAAAAAGGGGGTTGTATATGCAATACTCCCTTGACAAACTTCTGGACTTCAGGAACTGAAGCCAATTCTTTCTGGAAGAAATTTGACAGGGCCGAAATTTGAACCTTAATGGACCCCAATTTGAGGCCCATAGACACTCCTGTTTGCAGGAAATGCAGGAATCGACCGAGTTGAAATTTCTTCGTGGGGCCTTCCTGGCCTCACACCACGCAACATATTTTCGTCACATGTGGTGATAATGTTATGCGGTCACCTCCTTCCTGGCTTTGACCAGGGTAGGAATGACCTCTTCCGGAATGCCTTTTTCCCTTAGGATCCGGCGTTCCACCGCCATGCCGTCAAACGCAGCCGCGGTAAGTCTTGGAGAAGACCTGGTACTTGCTGAAGCAAGTCCCTTCTTAGCGGCAGAGGCCATGAATCCTCTGTGAGCATTTCTTGAAGTTCCGGGTGCCACGTCCTTCTTGGCCAATCCGGAGCCACGAGTATAGTTCTTACTCCTCTACGTCTTATAATTCTCAGTACCTTGGGTATGAGAAGCAGAGGAGGGAACACATACACCGACTGGTACACCCACGGTGTTACCAAAACGTCCACAGCTATTGCTTGAGGGTCTCTTGACCTGGCGCAATACCTGTCCAGTTTTTTGTTCAGGCGGGACGCCATCATGTCCACCTTTGGTCTTTCCCAACGGTTCACAATCATGTGGAATACTTCCCGATGAAGTCCCCACTCTCCCGGGTGGAGGTCGTGCCTGCTGAGGAAGTCTGCTTCCCAGTTGTCCACTCCCGGAATGAACACTGCTGACAGTGCTATCACATGATTTTTCGCCCAGCGAAGAATCCTTGCAGTTTCTGCCATTGCCCTCCTGCTTCTTGTGCCGCCCTGTCTGTTTACGTGGGCGACTGCCGTGATGTTGTCCCCCTGGATCAATACCGGCTGACCTTGAAGCAGAGGTCTTGCTAAGCTTAGAACATTGTAAATTGCCCTTAGCTCCAGTATATTTATGTGGAGAGAAGTCTCCAGACTTGATCACACTCCCTGGAAAAATTTTTTTTTTTTTTCCCCCTGTGTGACTGCTCCCCAGCCTCTCAGGCTGGCATCCGTGGTCACCAGGACCCAGTCCTGAATGCCGAATCTGCGGCCCTTTAGTAGATGAGCACTCTGCAGCCACCGCAGAAGAAACACCCTTGTCCTTGGAGACAGGGTTATCCGCTGATGCATCTGAAGATGCGATCCGGACCATTTTTCCAGCAGATCCCACTGAAAAGTTCTTGCGTGAAATCTGCCGAATGGAATCGCTTCGTAAGAAGCCACCATTTTTCCCAGGACCCTTGTGCAATGATGCACTAACACTTTTCCTGGTTTTAGGAGGTTCCTGACTAGCTCGGATAACTCCCTGGCTTTCTTCTCCGGGAGAAACACCTTTTTCTGGACTGTGTCCAGAATCATCCCTAGGAACAGCAGACGTGTCGTCGGAAACAGCTGCGGTTTTGGAATATTTAGAATCCACCCGTGCTGTCGTAGAACTACTTGAGATAGTGCTACTCCGACCTCCAACTGTTCTCTGGACCTTGCCCTTATCAGGAGATCGTCCATTTTATTTGAAGAAGAATCATCATTTCGGCCATTACCTTGGTAAGGACCCGGGGTGCCGTGGACAATCCAACCGGCAGCGTCTGAAACTGATAGTGACAGTTCTGTACCACGAACCTGAGGTACCCTTGGTGAGAAGGGCAAATTGGGACATGGAGGTAAGCATCCCTGATGTCCCGGGACACCATATAGTCCCCTTCTTCCTGGTTCGCTATCACTGCTCTGAGTGACTCCATCTTGATTTGAACCTTTGTATGTAAGTGTTCAAATATTTCAGATTTAGAATAGGTCTCACCGAGCCGTCTGGCTTCAGTACCACAATATAGTGTGGAATAATACCCCTTTCCTTGTTGTAGGAGGGGTACTTTGATTATCACCTGCTGGGAATACAGCTTGTGAATTGTTTCCACTACTGCCTCCCTGTCGGAGGGAGACGTTGGTAAAGCAGACTTCAGGAACCTGCGAGGGGGAGACGTCTCGAATCTCCAATCTGTACCCCTGGGATACTACTTGTAGGATCCAGGGTTCCACTTGCGAGTGAGCCCACTGCGTGCTGAAACTCTTGAGACGACCCCCCACCGCACCTGAGTCCGCTTGTACGGCCCCAGCGTCATGCTGAGGACTTGGCAGAAGCGGTGGAGGGCTTCTGTTCCCGGGAATGGGCTGCCTGCTGCAGTCTTCTTCCCTTTCCTCTATCACATGGCAGATATGACTGGCCTTTTGCCCGCTTGTCCTTATGGGGACGAAAGGACTGAGGCTGAAAAGACGTTGTCTTTTTCTCCTTTATACGGCAATACTTCCATGTGCCGTTTGGAATCTGCATCACCTGACCACTGTCGTGTCCATAAACAACTTCTGGCAGATATGGACATCGCACTTACTCTTGATGCCAGAGTGCAAATATCCCTCTGTGCATCTCGCATATATAGAAATGCATCCTTTAAATGCTCTATAGTCAATAAAATACTGTCCCTGTCAAGGGTATCAATATTTTCAGTCAGGGAATCCGACCAAGCCACCCCAGCGCTGCACATCCAGGCTGAGGCGATCGCTGGTCGCAGTATAACACCAGTATGTGTGTATATACTTTTTAGGATATTTTCCAGCCTCCTATCAGCTGGCTCCTTGAGAGCGGCCCTATCTGGAGACGGTACCGCCACTTGTTTTAATAAGCGTGTGAGCGCCTTATCCACCCTAAGGGGTGTTTCCCAACGCGCCCTAACTTCTGGCGGGAAAGGGTATACCGCCAATAATTTTCTATCGGGGGAAACCCACGCATCATCACACACTTCATTTAATTTTTCTGATTCAGGAAAAACTCCAGGTAGTTTTTTCACACTCCACATAATACCCTTTTTTGTGGTACTTGTAGTATCAGAAATATGTAACACCTCCTTCATTGCCCTTAACAAGTAACGTGTGGCCCTAAAGGGAAATACGTTTGTTTCTTCACCGTCGACACTGGAGTCAGTGTCCGTGTCTGTGTCGACCGACTGAGGTAAAAGGACGTTTTTAACGCCCCTGACGGTGTTTGAGACGCCTGGACAGGTACTAATTGGTTTGCCGGCCGTCTCATGTCGTCAACCGACCTTGCAGCGTGTTGACATTATCACGTAATTCCTTAAATAAGCCATCCATTCCGGTGTCGACTCCCTAGAGAGTGACATCACCATTACAGGCAATTGCTCCGCCTCCTCACCAACATCGTCCTCATACATGTCGACACACACGTACCGACACACAGCACACACACAGGGAATGCTCTGATAGAGGACAGGACCCCACTAGCCCTTTGGAGAGACAGAGGGAGAGTTTGCCAGCACACACCAAAACGCTATAATTATACAGGGACAACCTTTATATAAGTGTTTTTCCCTTATAGCATCTTAATATATATAATCATATCGCCAAATAAGTGCCCCCCCTCTCTGTTTTAACCCTGTTTCTGTAGTGCAGTGCAGGGGAGAGCCTGGGAGCCTTCCCACCAGCATTTCTGTGAGGGAAAATGGCGCTGTGTGCTGAGGAGAATAGGCCCTGCCCCCTTTTCGGCGGGCTTCTTCTCCCGTTTTTCTGAGACCTGGCAGGGGTTAAATACATCCATATAGCCCCAGGGGCTATATGTGATGTATTTTTTAGCCAGAACAAGGTATTCTCATTGCTGCCCAGGGTGCCCCCTGCAGCGCCCTGCACCCTCCGTGACCGTTGGTGTGAAGTGTGTGACAACAATGGCGCACAGCTGCAGTGCTGTGCGCTACCTCATGAAGACTGAAAAGTCTTCTGCCGCCGGTTTCTGGACCTCTTCGCTTTTCGGCATCTGCAAGGGGGTCGGCGGCGCGGCTCCGGGACCGGACTCCATGGCTGGGCCTGTGTTCGATCCCTCTGGAGCTAATGGTGTCCAGTAGCCTAAGAAGCCAATCCATCCTGCACGCAGGTGAGTTCACTTCTTCTCCCCTAAGTCCCTCGTTGCAGTGAGCCTGTTGCCAGCAGGACTCACTGTAAAATAAAAAAACCTAAAAACTTTTTCTAAGCAGCTCTTTAGGAGAGCCACCTAGATTGCACCCTGCTCGGACGGGCACAAAAACCTAACTGAGGCTTGGAGGAGGGTCATAGGGGGAGGAGCCAGTGCACACCACCTGATCCTAAAGCTTTATTTTTGTGCCCTGTCTCCTGCGGAGCCGCTAATCCCCATGGTCCTGACGGAGTCCCCAGCATCCACTAGGACGTCAGAGAAATAGGCATTCAACCTAGCACACGTATTATGCCCGCTTATCGTAGAGGGAAAAATATACGTGATTTTGTAGTTAAAACCAACATTGAAAGTACCAAAAAGAGTAACATCACCACGTTTCTTAAATCCTCTTGTCCAGGATGCTTCAAGTGCCTCGGCTGCACCACATGCAGCCATATGTTGACGGGTGACACTTTTTGTCACCCTTTCACGGGTAAAATTTTTTAAATACGTCATCGAGTAACTTGCACCACACGATATGTGGTTTACCTACTCAGTTGCCCTTGTGGTCTCCACTACGTGGGGAAAACTGACTGCATGTTTAAAGAACGGATGGCCGGGCATCGGGCCTCCATTAGAGCAGCAGTTAATTCAGGCAGAAGCGATCAACCTGTTGCCCGACATTTTCTGCATGCCAAACATTCAGTAGCTGCCTTGAGACATCGTATAATTGATCATATCCCCCCGCTCAAAC